>NC_033633.1:10395898-10439991 GCF_001540865.1 Ananas comosus | reverse complement strand
TATATATATATATATATATATATAAAATGATTAATGAGAGGGAGGTCCACCGTGGACCTCCCTCTCATGTGGCCTCGTGGACCGCGCACAAGTATGCTCAAAAGCCCTGATATATTTTACTGTTTCTTTTCCTCTTTTTTCTGCGGACGGCACGAGAGGGCATCTGCCGTCGCGGCGGCTCTTGCTTCCGGTGCCGGCCAGGACGGCGGAGGAGGAGGAGGACAACCCAGACAAGTTCGGCGACGAGAGCGACGACGACGCGACCCTCAGCCGCGAATCCGCGACGACGAGCGCGGCGACGATGCGGGCGGCGAGCCTCGGCCGCGAATCCGCGACCGTGAGTGCCGTTTTTTTAGTCGAATCATTCGCGAATTGCGAATAATTCGCGAACAAGTTTTTTTGAGAAAGATTTGGCGTTTTTTTCCGAACTTTTCGGAAAAATACGGAACAAGCCGTTTAATACGTAATTTTTAAAATTCGCGTATCATTCGCGTTTTAATCGCGAATTAACTAAGGTTTCGATTGAGTCTAATTCCCATATCTTCGGAGTGGAGCCATCACATAAATTAGGATTAAGCTTATATCGATACTCTCGTATGTTATATATTTATATAACTTAATGAAAGGACATTAAATCACATATTCATCAAGAATATGTCTAGATACATCTTAACTGTTGGATCTATAGTATCTTTATAGATCGACTTGGATAAATTGACTGTATCTTTATAGATCAACTTAAAAAAATCACGTGGGCCACATTCAACAGTTACTTCTCTTTTCTCGGTAGTTTTGCAAGAGGATGTGTGCAGCTTTTGTGGCATGGGCCATCGGCATACTTGTGAACGGGGTCGTAAGGAAAAAGCTAAGTTCTTGTGGTGCGAGAGAGGGATAAAAAATTTAGAAACAGGGTTCGGGTTGAATTTATTTTGTGCATAGGACATGTCAGATATAATTCATCTCTTGACCGACGAAGCTTATTTCACATATATTTTTCAGTTTATTCTCTCTCTCTCTTTTTCTTTTTTTTTTTCTTTTTTTTTCTTTTTTTTTTTGGTGCTTCGCTAGTTTTTTTACAGTAAAAGCTTGATCGGATGCTTCTTGTGCGGAATTCCAATCATTACTTATAGGACAAACTGTTGGATCTACAGTAATTTATGTACGAGTAGTTTATAGGTTATCACAAGTTAGTATGTCACAGTTGATATATATATATATGAAAAGATATTGATTTTAGCGTTACTTTGTATTTGTTCTATCTGTATATTCAATTGTCATGTTCTTTTGTTATTCGAAGATTGAAATGCTTTGCTCGCCGTGGGCGTAAAACATTGTCCACTAGTGTGATTACTTTTTTTTGGCATGGCCCAGCAAGTACAAAAGTTATGCCATGGAATGGTAACGTGGCGGGGCAAGGACAGGACCTTGATGATTAACACTCTCAGTCCCCATGTTAGAGCGTATGTGTGCCGACACGTAATGATATAAAATATTTATTTTTTAATAAAAAAATATGTTAATTATTTATTATATAGTTTTATCAAATAATTTTTTAAATTTTATTGAAAAATTACTTACTAATTTTAAGAATAGAGAGTTTGGAGTTATGCTACCAGCACGGAGGCTGTATGGTGTCAGTTTTCGGATTATTCCTCAAAAAATTCTAATAGTTTCAATTATTGCCTGTTGTTAATATTCGTTAAAAAAAATATAGTTAATCATAGATAAAATACTAATTAGCTTAATTTGGTTAGTAAGTGAGATAAATCGATCCTTTTTATCCTTCTAATATTGTACTTTCTTCTCTCATATCAAAATTAATCCTAGTTGGATCAAAATTCTAACAATAAGAACTCTTCTTTCTCTTCCTCTTCCTCCTCTTAATTCCTTTTCATCTCTCTCGTTTATGCTAGTTTCAATCCTCTTCCTCCTCTTAATTTTTTTCTATCTCTCTCGTTTGTGCTAGTTTCAATCCGTAACTAGAATTTTTCCATCCCCATTCATAGTAGATAGGTAAAGAAAAAAAAAATTTGTAAGCCAAGAGATAGAGAAAAGATTACAACAATTAATAGTGGATCGGACTAGTTTTTATAAAGAAAAAGGATGGCCATTCAAAACTTTTTGAGAGAATATTTCTGCGTGATTCTAACAGTTGGGGCTTTTGGAGAGACATTTTTTATGAGAAAATTGATATTTTATTTATTTTCTGTTAAAAAATAAACAATGAGCTGATGGTAACATATCAGAAGAACAAATATAAACATCGCTAAAATTTTGAAGAGATAAGTCTGAAAACTTGAACTTTAATATAGTGATATATCCACCAATCCACCATTCGGTATGTTTACAGGGAGTGGTATGAAATTATCCCTTAATTTTTTATTTCCAAACTATTAAATATGTACCACTAAATTACTAAAAATATATAGCAATCAAATATTATTTAACTAATTAATGTACTATATAAAACTTATATATGTTTAGAATAAATATGATTAAATTATAAATATAATAAAGACATTGAATTTAATATTCTATGCCTATAAATAGATTAAAAATCATATAATAGACTAATTTATATTTTCAAGTTGCTTATAAGTCTTCATAATTTAACAACATGTCACTATATTCATCACTGTAAGTTTTCTACTAAATTAAGTGTCACCAATATATTGAATAAGCCAATGAAAAAGGGTAAACTTCAAACACCCCCGCGGTTTCACATCTTCTCACTTTAATACTCTGTGGTTTAAAGTATATTAAGTTAGTGTCTAATTGTTTTATTTTTATCTTTTCATCAGATTCTTCTTTAATATTTCGTTAAATTATATGCAAAAAATTTCAGATATCCTACCTAGGTTTATTGTGTATAGGTTTATTGAGTATTCATTATAGTACCTTTTAGTTTTAACTTTGTCACTGATTTAAAGAAAAAAATTAAAAAAATCGATAATAAAAAGATATAATTAAAACCAAAAGACACTATATTGATATACTTTAAACCACAAGGTGCAAAAGTGAGAAAGTGTGAAACCACAGAAATAATATTTAAAGTTTTTCCTATGAAAAATATAACAATATTTAACGTGGTATAACAAAAGAAGACGATGCTAAGCTATGTATCCATTATCGATCCATCTTACAGTTATAGAATCCTCAACCCGTGCTTCATGCATAGACTCTCAAAGGTTTAATCCACTCTAACTCAAGAGAATAAGAAACTTATATTACATTAAGGAAATGGAAGTTCTCTAGATAAAGAGAATATCAAATACATCGGGATGATATTCCCTTGGCTTGCTAAAACCCTCTTGAAAACATCCCTTGAGCTCTTGAGGCTCCCAGATTACAGCTTTCAACGCTCTTCGTTAAGCATCCAGAAATCTATCTTGATGCCCGATTAAGCATCCGATAGCGATTTCGGAGGCCCTCAGGGCAAACTGATTGCTTGAATATTTAACAAACCTAAAAGCCCTTCTGCTCGGATAGAGCATCTAGAAGTAGAACGAGAGGCCCATAAGAACAATCCGAAAGCTTTTGGATGCCAACAGTGCCGTTCTGAGCTGTCCTTGAAAATTTTAAAAATATTTAAATATATCTCTCGTGGACCAAAATATATTTGTTGATCTATAAATATTTCTTTAAATATTCTCATAATACGATGGTACTTAATTATTAATGAGATTTGGGATTTAAAAAAGTATTTTGGAAATAATGAAATAAGTTTAAAAATTTTGAATAGCAATGCTGGGTATATAAGGGAAAAGCCCTTTTAACTAAAATATAGAAGTTACCGACCGTCACTAGAGCAAGTGGCAAAGGGCTTGGTGGTTGATACCTGAGGTCCCAAGTTCGATTCCTAGTTGATTCACATTAACAGCTAAGTTTATTTCTAAGTAAAATAAATGAAGCGGGTAGTGTGCTATCTATCTCTCTCAAAAAAAAAAAAAAAACATAAAAGTTGAGAAATATATTTTTAATTATAGATTTTTTTTTAAAAAAATTTGTTATTAATCTTAGGTATCATGAGGAGGACTTAATAGTAGGAGTGGTAGTGAGTGGTAGTGCCCTTACATTGTCCTATACGTGGAGAGATTCTTTCTGATTTGTTTGATGTTATCTCGTTGGGATCACAAAGGACACTCGATTATCTCCCTCATTGTTCGAGTCTTAATATGTATCATCATGTCGTTGGTAGCCCCTTCTCAATCATAATTATCTTTTTTATTTTATATGGGACTATCGATTACCAAAATAAATACAATATGATTATCCGTGGCATCCTTAAAATTTAAAATAATTTTATCTATAAAATAGGAAAAACTTCAAAAACCCCCCCTATGGTTTCATACATTCTCACTTTCATACCCTATGGTTTAAAACGTATCAATTTGCCCCCCTGTGGTTTCATTTTTCTCTTTTTGTTATCAATTTTATTATTTTTTTTTTCTTAAATCAGTGACAAAATTAAAATTAAAGGATACTAAAGTGAATATTCGATAAACATAGATGGTTATCTGAAGTTTTTTGTAAATAATTTAACGAAATATTAACGAAAAAGCTTCTGAAAAGATAAAAACGAAACCACAGGGGGGCAAATTGATACGTTTTAAACCACATGAGGGTACTAAAGTGAGAATGCATGAAACCACAGGGGGGGTTTTTGAAGTTTTCCCTATAAAATATAGTATAAGCTAAACTTCTTAAACCAACTGTAGTATTTTGAGAGATTAAGAGCGTTAAACAAATCAAGAGATAGAGAGTAGTTTTAGGATGAGTGACGTTTCAGACACTACAACAAAAACGTTATATAGTGATACTTTTAAATATCGTTATAGGTCAAAAAAAGTGTTGCTGGCTAAATTACTGACACTTTTAAAAAATGTTGATATATGTGAGTTCGCTAGGTATATAGTGACAGTTTAAGAATGTCGGTATAACCTAAAAAGAGTGCTGCTAATTTACCAACACTTATTTAAGTATCTAGCAACCGCCGGAACTCTACTTCATTGGCTGCGGTGGCGGAGGAGGAGGAGAGTGAAAGACTATTCGTCTAGAATTTCAGTGAATTGAGTGAGGGAAGAAGGGGAGATGTTGATCGATTTTTTTTTTTTTCCTTTTTTGTTTGTAATCAGGCCGAATGGGCTGAGTAGGATGGGTTGAGTAGAGTAACATTTTATTTTTGGTTGGATTTGACTTTATATTTAGATCTTAATAGATTTTTTAAAAGTTTTGGCATAAATAGGACACTTACACAAAAGTGGCACAAACATGTGTCCCTATAACCTAATTCTGTTGTAGTAAGAAAGGCGGGCACATTACATATGATATTGGAGCTAATCACTAGACAGAAATATGAGATAAGTCTTAATTGAGTCGAGGTTACACAGCTGGTAAGAGCATGGCTCTCTGGCTGACGACAGTATTGGAAGGAGTTTGACTCTCCACAGATTGGTTAAGACTAGCAAGATAAGTCTCACATCGTCTAACGCTTATAAATATCGCTTCATGAAGAGCCTTAAATGAGAAGGAAATACGACAAACTCTAAAATATATTTAGAATAGTCATAGTAAGGTTAAAATATTATTAGACTGGTTAGACTCAAGGGGTTAAGAGAGTTATGCGAGTCGAACCGGCCTCTTGAGCTGATTGCTCGGCCTGCAATATGATTTGATCAATAAAATTGGAAAAAAAAAAACTTTAAAATTCATATTGACCTGTTTAAATAGGTGATTCAACTGGTACATTATTGATCGAGTTGGTGATGTTGCCTGATTTAATTTTGTATACATTATATTTATCAAATGGCCACAGTGATCTTCGGCCTCTATAAATAGCACCTCTCTTTTCCATCACCCAGCATTCAAGTTCAAGTTTCACCACTCAAGTTATTTACAAATGGTGAGGTCCTGATACTATATATAGGTGCTTGAGATTATATATAGATGATTATTTATCATGATGTTATCACTCTAAATTTAAATATTATTTCTGTGGCTTTTTACATGAAAAATTAGAAAGATAAGAGCATACATATTTGTCGCAATAGCTTCTTTTTTTTTTTGTTTGAGAGAGATAGGTAGCACGTACGCTACCCGTTTTGTTTATTTCATTTAGAAATAAACTTAGCTGGAAATGTGAATCAACTAAGATTCAAACTTGGGACCTCAAACCCTTTGCCACTTGATCTAGAGACGGTCAGTATTTGTCGCAATAGCTGTAGATCCTTTTTTGATGGGCCGAAGTGGTATTTGAAGAAGCTATGAAGTCTTTTTTGCATAATAATATTTAGATATTTCTTTCTTTGTGTTTGTATGTAGTCCGGACTTGTCAAGCTTGGACTGTGGGGTGGAAATGAGGGAACTCTTCAAGATATCGATGGTCACCCTACACGCCTGACAAAAATTGTAATCCGTAGTGCTCATGCAATCGATGCTCTCCAATTTGATTACGTCGAAGACGGGAAGACATTTGCGGCTGGCCAATGGGGCGGTAATGGAGGAAAATCCGACACGGTATGATTTTCATTTTTTAAAATATTTTCGCATAAAATCGACGAGGATAGCTAAAAATAATGCCAAACAAACTTCAAAAAACTTCATCAAGGCATGATTGCCATTGATAAATTTTATAGTAAATTCTTTAGCAAACAAGATTAATCATTTTAAACCAGTATATTTTATTCTTTTTGTAGATTGAATTTCAACCCGGCGAGTATCTGATTGCGATAAAGGGCACCACCGGTGCGTTAGGGGCCGTCACCAATTTGGTGAGGTCGCTCACTTTCATCTCCAACATGCGCACTTACGGGCCATTCGGACTTGAGCACGGAACTCCCTTCTCCGTTCCTGTTGCGAGTGGTCGGATTGTTGCCTTCTACGGACGCTTTGGCTCACTTGTTGACGCGTTCGGGATTTATCTGATGCCCTACTGATGTTCCGTTCTCATGCTCATCATCTTCCTCGAGGACTAGGGGTTTAAATATATATATGTAATAAAGTTGCCAATAGTATGGCCTCATGTATTATTATTATCCTGCATAACATTTCAATAAATAAAAGTTGATGAGCTACTTTGTTTAATTATGAGAGAACGATGAGACTATTAATTGGAATGTCTTTGTTCCTACTGCATGATAACAGTTCATTCCTGTTATGTTTTCACTGCGAATGTGTATAATTTTGTAACTATATAAGTTACGTTTACTTTTCACTTTGAGCAATTGACTAAAAAAATATTAAAAAAATATAAAGATATGGATGCATTTTTCTTGAAGAAAACTAAGAAAAGATCAATGTATAACCCGGTAGTTGAACCTCGACTTACTGTGATCAATGCCGAGAGTTTATTTAATTTTAGTTTTGATTATATTCTATAAATTCATTATTAATGCATCATCATGTATCAGGTAAGTAATCAACAAGGAGGACTGTCAATAATAAATAATAATAAATAATTCTCTTTCTTGAAAATAAAAATAAAAACTTCTGGAAAGAGTTTGTGGATAGAATAATCTATTTTTCTCTTATAAAGATTTTCGATGGTACGTTTAGCCATCAATATATACAAACATATATATAATTGAGCTTCTATACTTTAAAATTACCAAGTCACTGGTACTTGTAAGTTTTCAACCTTTGAATTAAGGGATTTGTGGTTTAGATGACAGTGATTCCCTAGAGTTGAGTAGGTGGGTTAGTTGATTAGTGTAATCTAATAGGTAAAAATGGTCAAAATGATAGATCTAACGGCGAAAAACTTATAAACACCAAATGCTTGATACTTTTAAAAACTTCACAACAGGACTATATATGTATATGCACGTACACCTTGTCATTGGTGCTTATAGGTTTTCGCCCCTTGGATTGAGGGATCTCTTGTTACAATGATAGTGGTCCTAGAGAGTGGTTGGTTGAATAATATGATCTAACAGGAGAAAATGGTCAAAAGGTAGATCTAACGGTGGAAAACATACAAACACTAGGTGCTTGGTGCTTTTAAAAGCTCCATAGCTGGATTATATATATATATATAGAGAGAGAGAGAGAGAGAGAGAGAGTTGAGCTAGAATACTACCGATAGCAAATGGGCTCTGTTGCCACCCATTTGTTTTCAATGATGAAGCCTTCAAATCGACGATCGGTACCGTTGAACATGATCTATACCACTTGAAGTGTTTAGAAATCAAATTTCATACATTTTCGATATTGTTCTCTTATCCATCGAGTGGACACAAAAATGAACGGCTGAAAATGAATATTTTTTAAAAAATGATGATAGGAGTCTTGTAATCAAGATCAAGAGTATAGATCTTATTTTAAATAGTTTAAAGAATTTTCTAACAAAAATTCAATTGATTTGGATATCTTTACGCCGTTAAACGAGAAAACAACTCATATTGACCATTAAAATTACAAATTTTGAAACCTTTTGATCATTAGGTAAATGATGTCGAAAAGATTTAAAATTTGATTTCTGAACACTTCAAGTGGTATAGATCATGTTCAACGGTGCCGATCGTCGATTTGGAGGCTCTATCATCGAAAACAAATGGGTGGCAACGGAGCCCGTTTGCTATCGATAGTATTCTAGCTCAACTATATATATATATATATATATATATATAATTGAGCTAGAATACTCTCGAAAGCACCAACCCTTTGGTCCTTTTGAGTTTCTTGCCCTTGGATTTACTTCTTGATTACTAATAACCTTTGGATCAAACACTATTTCACATACCACCACCTACCACCGCCTATCACCATCATTTCAACCCTACATCTCTCCAATGGTTAAAAACTCAAAAGCACCAACCCCTTGGTGCTTTTGAGACTAGCTCAACTCTCTATATATATAGAATTGAGCTAGAATACTTATAGAAGTATCACCCCCTCGGTGCTTCTAGGTTTCTAGCCCTTCGATCTACTCCTTGATTACTATGTATTGAGGTGGGTCGAATTTGATATTACCCGAAAGCAGAGAGTGGCTAATTCCTGAGTATATGTATCAGGATTAACCGAGTTTAATATATTTTTCACTCTAGTTATATGTGCTAGAGTAAGGATCTGACTAAGCCCTGAGGTATTATGTTAGGCTTCGTCGGATTTGATTTGCATAAGCTCTAAGTATATGTATTAGAGCTCGATCAGGTATGGATTTCACTCTAGGTAAGTGTACTAGAGCAAAAAGGCCGACTAGACCCTAAGTGTATGTATTAGGGCTAGTCGAGCTTGGTTTGACTGCCACTCTAGGTATATGTGCTAGAGTAAAAGGTTGACTAGACCCTAAGGATATGTATTAGGGTTAGTCGGATGAACTCTAAGTATTTGTGTTAGAGTTTCAATGAATTTGATATCATGTGATTGAATTCTAAGTATATAATTTAGAACTCTGTCGATTTAGAGATGTTTTGCCTTAGTATATGTGCTAAGGCGGGTGGGGTTGACTTAACTCTAAGTACATGTATTAGGGGTATTAATCTCGATTCTTGTATTTATAATAGGAGGGGTGGTGAGAGATATTTTGAGGGATTCAAAATTCGAAATTGAATTTTGAATAGGTTGTTGTGGTTGGTTGAAAGAAATTTGGGATTTGTTGGAAATTCAAAATTCGAAATCGAATTTTGAATGGATTGTTGGATGGTTGGAGGATATTTTGTGAATTGATTCGAAATTCGAAATCGAATTTTGAATGGATTGTGGAAGATACTTTGGGAGTTGGTTGGAAATTCGAAATTCGAAATCGAATTTTGAATGGGTTGTTGGAATGTTGGAGGGTATTTTGGAAATTGGTTGGGAATTCGAAATTCAAAATCGAATTTTGAATGGGTTGTTGGATGGTTGGAGGATATTTTGGAAATTGATTAGGAATTCAAAATTCAAAATCGAATTTTAAATGAGTTGTTGGAGAATATTTTGGAAATTAGTTGGGAATTCGAAATTCAAAATCGAATTTTGAATGGATTGTTGGAGGATGTTTTGGGAATTGGTTGAGAATTCGAAATTCGAAATTCGAAATCGAATTTTGAATGGGTTGTGATTTGAAATCGAATTTCGAACAAATATTTTATAGGATGTGGATGTGGGCCGTCGTTGTTCAGGCCCGCTTTAATTTATTAAGCCCAAATGATAATATTTAATTTTTTTTATTTATTTTTTGGTTTATTTATTCGTGATTGGAATCTTTGATTCTCCGTTTCTTCGGACCCTTCAACATTTCTTTGAAAATGTCAAATCAAATCCGATGGCCGAACAGATCTACGCCACCGTCATCAACTTCACCGACGACATCTACAACATCGCCGATTTGATACTTTCGAAAGAAGAGGGGAGGGAAATATTTGATTCCCCGTTTCTACGGACCCTTCAACATTTCTTCGAAAATGTCAAATCAAATCTGACGGCCAAACAAATCCGTACTACCTTCATCAACTTCATCGACATCATCTACAACACCGACGGTTTGATACTTTCGAAAGAAGAGGGGAGGGGAATCTTTGATTCCCCATTTCTTCGGACCCTTCAACATTTTCTTCGAAAATGTCAAATCAAATTCGATGGCCGAACAGATCCACGCCACCGTCATCAACTTCGTCGACGTTATCTGCAGCATCGCAAGAAGAGGGGAGGGGAATCTTTGATTCCCCGTTTTTTCGGACCCCAAATCAAAATCAAAACAGGAATTTTTTCGGACCCCAAATCAGAACGAAACGGGGATTTCTTCGGACCCCAAATCAAAATTAAAACGGGAATTTCTTCGGACCCGAAATCAGAACCAAACGGGGATTTCTTCGGACCCCAAATCAAAATTAAAACGGGAATTTCTTCGGACCCGAAATCAGAACCAAACGGGGACTTCTTCGGACCCCAAATCAAAATTAAAACGGGAATTTCTTCGGACCCCAAATCAAGATCAAACGGGGATTTCTTCGAACCCAAATCAAATTGAAAAATTAAATCTAAATTGGAGAATCAAACGGGGATTTCTTCGGACCCCAAATCAAATCCAATTGGATAATCAAACGAAAATTTCTTCGGACCCCAAATCAAATTAAAAAATCAAATCCAAATCGAAATCAAACGGGAATTTCTTCGGACCCCAAATCAAATTGAAAAATTAAATCCAAATCCAAAATCAAAAAGGGATTTAGGGCTAGTCGAGCTTGGTTTGACTTCCACTCTAGGTATATGTGCTAGAGTAAAAGGTTGACTAGACCCCAAAGGTATGTATTAGGGTTAGTCGGATGAACTCTAAGGATATGTATTAGAGTTCGAATGAATTTGATATCATTTGACTGAATTCTAAGTATATAATTTAGAACTCTGTCGATTTGGAGATGTTTTGCCTTAGTATATGTGCTAAGGCGGGTGGGGTTGACTTAACCCTAAGTACATGTATTAGAGGTAGTCGATATTTGATTTTTACTCTAGGTATATATGCTAGAGTAAAGAGGTTTATGATGAACTTGGTATGGTTTGGTTTATGGGGTTTGGTTTATGATTCATGAGATTTGGTTCATGAACTTGGGTATGGTTCATGGGATTTGGATATGGTTCATGAGCTTTGGTATATAGTTTATGGTTCATGAACTTGATTCATTTGGTTCACGTACTTGGTTTATTGTTCATGAGATTTGGGTATTGGATTTGATTCATGAACTTGAATATGGTTCATTGGGTTTGGTATATGAGATTTGGTTTATGGACTTGGGAATGGTTCATGGGATATGGTGTATGGTTCATGAGATTTGGTTTATGGATATGGTTCATAGTTTATGGTTCATGAATTTGGTTTGTGGTTATGGGTTTGGTTTATGGTTCATGAGACTCGGTTCATGAACTTAAGTATGGTTCATAAGGTTTGGTTATGGTTCATGGTTCATAAGGTGTGGTTCATGAACTTGTTATGATTCATGGACTTGGTTTATTGTTTATGAGTTTGGTTTATGGTTTATGAGATTTGGATATGGTTTTGTGTATGCCTCACAGTATTTGGTGTATGGTTCATGAGGTTGGATATATGGTCCATGAACTTGGGTATGGTTCGTGGTGTTTGGTTCATGGGATATGGTTCATGAACTTGATTTATGGTTCATGAACTTGGTTTATGATTCATGAACTTGGTGCATGGTTTATGGGTTTGGTTTATAGTTCATGAGACTCGGTTCATGAACTTGATTCATTTGGTTCATGGTTCATGGTTTATAAGGTATGGTTCATGAACTTGATTTATGTTTCATGAACTTGGTGTATGGTTTATGGGATTTGGTTGGTTCATGGTTTATGGGATTTGGTTCATGAACTTGGGTATGAATCCAAGTTGGAAGTCGGTTTTGGATTCTATTTGTGATTGGATTTGGATTTTGGGTTATTTGTGGACTGGATTGGATTTGAGTTTTAGGTTTTATTTGGGTTTCGTTCGGATTTGGGTTTTGGGTTTTATTTGGGTTTTGGTTTGGTTTGGGTTTGGTTTTGTAATATACTGAACTTTTGCAAATTGCGGAGTTCAAGTGTGTGGAATGAAATGTGGAACTATCCTACATGTTCTAAAAGGGTTTGGACAAATTTTTGAACTAGTTAGAGGATGATTGAAAAGCTAGAAGTGAGAAAGTGCATTGCAATTTCGAAATTGGCATTTTCTACATTGGTGTACCGGTACAAGCATAATGCTGTACCGGTACAACAAGCAGCAGCAGCTGCAGCTGCGTGGCAGCAGGGTTACTTTGGTCTTTTCACCTCCCATACTTATCCCCAACACCCCAGCACGACCCCAGGAGCTGAGGTATGGTTGCTCGAGCTCAGGGTATCATCTTCTCCACTCTCTCTCTCTAGGGTTCTCTCTCTCTACGAGTAAAGTCGCCGTTTGCGCCGATTTCGCGCCGCTCTCGTCGCTCGCTATTTAGGTGGACTTAGGGCCAGCTTTTAAAAGGTAAAATGGGGTGTTTTGACAGTATAATTCATGTCTAATGCTGAGAATCACTGAAAGAGAGTTTTAGAGGGCTATTTAACTTGAGTTCTCTCTAATTCATAGTTTAGCGTCGGATTTTGACGTGTTTTGGGTTTCGTTGCTTCCATCTGCGTGTAACAGGGATTCCAGCAGCTAGAGGTGAGATTTTTAGCTGTGAATTGACCCCCTTAGACCAGGGATGATCTAATTTGAAGCTTGCTTGAGGTAATTAGCTACTTACAAAGCTAATTCGGAACAAAATGCGATGTTGGAACAACTTGATGTAGTTTGGCATGTTTACTTCGCAGCATGTTTCTAAACCTTATTGAATCGAATTGGTGATCTTGGGAACTGGTTTGGAAGATGTTCTAACAAGGGGTAAGTGGAAATTTCAGTTAGGAAGCTGAATTATTAAGGATTGGCCATATTAACGCATATATAAGTTTATTAATGTCGTATTGATGTTGTTCGCAGCGAGAATTCAACTGACCTTTGGGTCATCTTTGGTTTGCTTTGGGAAGCCTTTCGAGACTTAATTTGAGGTACTAAAGAGAACCAAACCAGCGATTTATGTTACTACTTTATACTAAATGTGAATTGAGCCGAAATCGGACATTGCGGCCGTAGTTTTAATCCGATGTTGATGTTTGTTTTTCAGCGGAGTTGAGATCTATTGGAGTTGACTGTGGGACATAGTAATAGGTGGGTTTGACCTAACCAGAGCAAGTGAAGCTCCCCTATGTTCTATATGTACCTATAGAATTATCGCATAAGTGCATTTAGTGATTATGTGATTGATAGAGAATTTGGAACATGGCACCGTAATGTTTGATGCTTAAGTAGAATAAAATCTCTATAAAGTAGAGAGCATATATACATGAAAGTATTTATATTGATATTCAATTCAGTTGAATGACTTATGAACAAGTGTAGGATGCACTTATAAAGGAGAGAACAATGACATTCTTTTGACTCTAAAGTAGAGAACTATGACATGCTTTGTGACTATATTGGTAGTGCCTTGATAGTGAAAAAATTCTAATGCCAGGTGTAAATTAGCATTACTCTTACAAGCTTACTAAACTAGTGGATTCTAGTTTTTGTTACTATTTGTTATATTGAATTTCCGATCGATGATCGAGACTGAACACATTACAAATGAAAACATGATAATTAAGACATGTGGACAGTGGAATATGCTTGCTTGCCATCGTGCTCATTCGCACACGCTTGTGAGGGTCGCTCCCTACAAGCCGGCACTCCGGAGTTGTCCTACGCGATAGTTGCTCGCCCGTGTAGGATTGGGCGCCGAAGTGGATTGCCGTGGGGAGTGTATACTACCACGGGGCCATTAGGCACGGCGCAAGCTGGACTACCTGGTGTAGGTCCTGATATATGAAAAAGGAAAACTCTAAATGAGACTAAGTACTAAATGACTTTTGACAGTAATGAATGCTTACCAGTTACAGTGTACAGTAGTTACTTACACATTCGTGCTTATGTTTATGTTTATATTCATTACTGTAGAAAACTATTACATGCTGATTACATGCTCATTACTTGTTAACATCATGCTTATAGATCATGCAATTATCGTTTTTGCTTCCATTTAGTACATCATGAGCCTAGTGGTGTAATTCGCCGAGGCTGGCGGCTTACCCACTGGGAACTATTGTTTATAGTTCTCACGCCCTTTTGGTGGTTGTTTTTACAGAGCCAGCTACTGGAGAGGTTGGGGATCGTGGCAAAGGAGTCTCGTCTAGCTAGACATTGCTAGGAGCATGCTAGTCGATCACCTTGTTACTCGGGCTACGGCCGAGGGTGATGTCCCTATGTATAGAGAGACTACCATTGTATCTAATTTTTGTTTACCCGTGTTGTATATTTGCTATTTGGACCGAGAATTACAGTTGTGATACTTCTCTTCTGTCGAGATTTTTGGATTGTATGTTTTTGTTCTTTTGCTTATAGTATATCGACTTGTACTTTGCTCTGATATCAGGATAGAATTTTCTATGTTCTATTTCCTATCGTTTTGTTTCTTGTAGACGCCTTATATACTGCAGGTGTATGGCGGGTCTGTGCACGTACCAGATATGCTTTCGCTGGTATCCGGGCTTGACAGATTATAGTGGTATCAGAGCCTAGGGTTGAGTCTTAGTAGATCTAGCAAACTTTAGGCTGGTTGGACTATAAGAATAGGCTCGTGAGAGATGAGATCTAGTTGAGTTTGTTGTTAGCGAAAGTATTTTGATTGGGTAATTTATAAACTCTGAGTGGTAGGAGTTTGATCGGGATGTGCACTTAATAACTTTGCAGAGGGCCACGTTGGCGGCCGACAACGTGACATCGGAAGTTAGTATATGTTACATTTCGTTACTTTCGCTTAATTATCTAATTTATATTAGAAGTAAAGGTTCAATAGCATAGATTTTATTAATTTATATTTGTTTTTGTGCTGCAGCTCAAGAAGCCTTTGACTCGTTCACAAGCCGCCGGGGCAGCTGAGGCGGCGGATGCCGAGGAAGTGGTGACCTCCGTTACTTCTGGATCTAGTGAGATTCATGAGTTGCAGGATCAGCTCGCGAAGCTGACGGATTTGGTGCTCAGCAGGCTGCGGCAGCGCGACAGCAGATGGATGCCGCACGTCGGCAGGAGGACAAGATGAAGAGGTTAGAGGATTTACTATTGCGGCAGACGACCGACAGAGAGATTCCTGATCCTATACCTACAGTACCAGACAGGGATGCGACAGTGAGAGCACAGTCACCAGTCCCAGACACACCCCAGTAGCTCCGAGGGTAGAGCCCCGACAGGAGACAGTTGTACCACCACCCGTGCATGTGGCTGTGGCAGGGACAGTGTTATCTGAGATGGTGGGGGTTGAGGAGCGACAGCGGATGATGGAAAGGTTGAATGAGTTTCGTCATTGCAACCCTCGTGTCTTTGACGGGAAAAAAGCTGATCATTGGGTGGTCGAGAAATGGCTAATGCATATGGAGAAGCTATTCTATGATACTTTCGTCGATGAGCGATATCGGGTTTGGTTTACGACACACCACCTTGATGGCGAGGCTTACAGGTGGTGGATAGATATCCGTGAGGATCCCCGTACTGATTTGTTCGCTATTACCTGGACGAGATTCAAGGAGTTATTACTGACAACCTATTTCCCGCAGAGTGTTAAGAGGCAAATGGAAAAGGATTTGAGAAACCTGAGGCAGGGGGACAGGACAGTAGCAGAGTATGAGCGAGAGTTCTCCCGATTGCTGCATTGTGTTCCTTTTGTGGTCAGAGATGATGAGGACAAGGCTCGAATTTTTTAGGCAGGTTTGCGGCCTGCGATTTTCAGATTAGTCCAAGCGTCAAACCTATCGACTTATAGAGAGGTGGTAAACCGGGCTTTGATTGTGGAAAGGGGGGCAGAGATTATGAAGGAAAGAGATATGGTCGATCGGAGTAAAGAAAAGAGGCCAACGGCTGAGAGCAATGGTCAGCAATCCTTCAGGAGACCACCAAAGTATTCAAAAGGCCAATCGGGCCAGTCAAGAGGTCGAGGTTCTTCAACACGCCGTGGAGCACCCGAGCGTCGTCCACAGCCGCGTTGTGTTATCTGTGGTGGGCCTCACGTACCGCCACAGTGTCCACAACGTGGGGGCAGGTGTTTTCTCTGCGGTCAAGAGGGCCATTTTCATTCAGAGTGCCCGAGAGGTTCTTCACCTGCACCTTCATCAGCATCAGCACCTGCATCTTCTGCTCCGAGCCAGGGGACTCCATCAGCACCCTCTCAGTATAGACGATCACCGGGACAGCGGCAGTTTGAGAGTCCTCGGCAGGGTTCGAGTGGGCGTATGTATGCCGCCCAGACTGAGGAGGCCGCAACAGCGGAGGAGGTCATAACAGGTATCATTATGCTTTATGATATTCGTGTTCGTGCATTATTTGATACTGGTGCTTCGCATTCTTTTATTGATCGGCAGTTCGCCGAGTTGCATAGCATTCAGGTAGTACCTACTTTGCATCTGGGACGAGTGATCGTACCCGACCATACCCTAGATGTTCGTGAGTTTTGCCCTCGCTGCCCAGTTCGGGTAGGCGACTGGATTATGCCAGTGGACCTTTTAGCACTACACAAACTAGGGGAGTTTGATGTAGTACTGGGTATGGATTGGTTGACTCAGTATTATGCCACCATAGATTGCACGAACAGAACGGTGACCTTTAGGGAGCCGGGTCAGCAGGAGTTTATTTACAGGGGATGTCAGAGTTCATTGTTCGCAATGACCATTAGTTCTTCGCGAGCACGACAGTTGATTCGGAGGGGTTGTGTAGCCTATTTGGCTAGCATTTCTGTCAGTGACGGAGGAGCCGTCAAGGTTGAAGATATCCCAGTTGTGCAAGAATTCGGGGATGTGTTTCCAGCTGAGTTGCCGGGTATGCCACCTGATAGGAAAGTTGAGTTTGTGATTGATCTTGTCCCTGAGACTACCCCTATTTCAAAAGCACCCTATAGGATGGCACCCGCTGAGTTGAAAGAGCTGAAGGCACAATTGCAAGATTTATTAGATAAGGATTTTATTCGACCGAGTGTATCTCCCTGGGAAGCCCCGGTGTTGTTTGTTAAGAAAAAGGATGGATCTCTTCGATTGTGTGTGGATTATCGAGAAATTAACAAAGTCACAATCAAGAATAAATATTCATTACCCAGAATCGATGATTTATTCGATCAGCTACAAGGATCGAGAGTGTATTCTAAGATCGATTTGCAATTAGGTTATCATCAACTTAAGATCAAGCCTGAAGAGGTTTCCAAGACCGCTTTTAGAACACGGTATGGGCATTATGAATTTACAGTTATGCCATTTGGACTGACAAATGCCCCAGCAGCCTTTATGGATTTAATGAACCGTGTCTTTAAGCCCTATTTGGACAGATTTGTGGTCGTGTTTATCGACGATATCTTGATATATTCTCGAAGTGACGAGGAACATGAAAACCATTTAAGAGTGGTGTTACAAGTACTTCGAGAAAAGAAATTGTTTGCAAAACTAAAGAAATGCGAATTTTGGCTTCGAGAAGTAGTATTTCTAGGACATGTCATTTCAGAGGCTGGGATAGCTGTGGATCCAAAGAAGATTGAAGCGATTAAAGATTGGCCTAGGCCGACAAATGTTACAGAGATTCGGAGTTTCCTTGGTTTGGCAGGATACTACCGCAGATTTGTAGAAGGGTTTGCGAAGATGTCTACTCCTCTTACTCGACTCACTCATAAAGGAGCTAAATTCCTGTGGAACGGAGCCTGCGAAAGAAGCTTTCAAGAGCTGAAAGAACGGTTGACTACTGCCCCGATCTTAGCACTACCGGTTACTGGAATGGATTATGTGATTTACAGCGATGCGTCGCTGAATGGATTAGGGTGCGTTCTAATGCAGAGTAGCCGAGTAATTGCTTATGCATCTCGTCAATTGAAGGATTATGAAAAGAACTATCCTACACATGATCTAGAGCTGACAGCTGTTGTCTTTGTCTTGAAACTCTGGCGTCACTACCTCTATGGTGAACGTTGCGAAGTTTATACGGATCATAAAAGCTTAAAGTATCTGTTTACTCAGAAGAAATTAAACTTGAGACAACGTAGATGGTTGGAGTTGCTCAAGGACTATGATTTGACCATCCTCTATAATTCAAGAAAAGCTAATGTCGTAGCAAATACTTTAAGTCGAAAATCGACGAAAAATTTGGCGATGTCGATAACTATGCAACCACTGTTGGTAAAGAAAATGGAGCAGTTGAATTTGGAAGTTGTAGCTCCTGACACATCTTGGAGACTTATGTCATTGGTGGTGCAACCTACCCTGATCGACCGAATTAAAGAAAAGCAAGCTCAAGATGAATTCCTGCAAAAGATTCGAGCAAAGATCACTGTTGATCAGATTGGTGAGTTTCGAGTGGATGATCAGGGACTGTTAAGATTTTGTGATAGAATTTGTGTGCCTGCCGATCCAGATATTAAATAGGAGATTTTAAAGGAGGCACATCGGGCACCGTATACGTTACACCCTGGGAGTACAAAAATGTATAAAGATCTGAAGTCAATTTACTGGTGGCCTAGAATGAAAAAGAAAGTTGCTGATTTTGTGGCCAGATGCTTAACCTGTCAGCAGGTTAAGGCTGAACATCGACTTCCTGCGGGGAAACTACAAAGTTTACCTATACCAGTGTGGAAGTGGGAGAGGATCACTATCGATTTCATTGTTGGATTACCTCGCTCACAAGCAGGCACTACAGGAAATTAGTTAAAAGGCGGCACTTATTTAGCGCCTTTTTGAAATGGGCCGACCCAAAATAATAGCCCAAATTATAAATTCCTCCTCTCTTTATCTGGGCCTAGCCCATAAGTAATTACCCATCTCCTTCTCTCTCTCTCTCTCTCTCTCTCTCTCTCTTTCTTTCTCTCTCTCTAGGCCCAAATTAATTACACATCTCCTTCTACACAGACCCAAAAACCCGACACCTCGCCCTTTCTCCCTCGCGGATCGACCGCACACATTTTCTAGGGTTGCTATCGTCTTCTCCAACATCTTCCTCTCTAGGGTTTTCTCCTCAATCATTTTCTAGGGTTTTTGGGTGGATCGAAGGGGGGCGCTTGCGTGGTGATCGACGTGGGGCGCGGTGGCGAAGAGGCAGAAGGGGGCGGCGGCGGAGGAGGAGATGGGGACGGGGAGAAGGTGTGCCGGATCTGCCATTTGAGCCCGGATCAAGGGGAGGAGGCATCCGAGTTGATCCAGCTCGGTTGCGTATGCAAAGACGATCTCGGGATCGTGCATCGTCACTGCGCCGAGGCGTGGTTCAAGCTAAGGGGCAACAGGTAAAGAGTGTTAAGCTTCAATTTGATCACTCTTTAGTGTTTTTTTTTTTTTTTTGGTGTTGGATTCGTACGACTAATGTATTGCGATGCATTACTTGATCTGGTAGTTTGAAGTTCATATCATCTGGGAGTGCTTTGATTGGTGGTAATGTTTAAGTATGATCCAAATTCCTTTTATATAGTTTGTTGTTAAATGAGAGATTTGTAGCTCTGATAAACCATATAGGAAAGGTGATTTGTAGCTCTAATCTAATATTTACTCCTTAAAGTTTGACCTTAATTTCATTTAGACAGTTTAAATTGAGAACCAAAACTGAAATTGGGCTCAAACTTTCAGGGTTAAATTGCTAAAATTGCAATTTGAGGACGAAATTGAAATCTTTAGGGGTTAAATTGCTAAAATTGCAATTTGAGGACGAAATTGAAATCTTTAGGGGTTAAATTGCTAAAATTGCAATTTGAGGATGATATTAGAATCAAGTCAAATCTCAAGAACTATATTGTTACAAATTGAAACTTGGAGGGAGGAATTGAAATTAAGGTCAAACATAAGGGACTTAATTTCTAATTAACCCTCTCATATAGTAACAAGTAGAAATAGAAACAGAATTGAAGGAGAGACTTGCAAGTGGGTGCTTTTGCCTATCTTTTTATTTAGCACACATCCAACCTCAGAGTCCAATCTGGAAAAGAATATATTGCCAAAGTTTGGTTGGTAAGAATCTTCCTTATTTGGTAATGGGTGGACTGAAGTTCTCTTCTACTTGCAAATAACAAAGAGGACTTCTCTTTCATCTTATCTAGTTTGTGGTTTACTTTTATCACCGTCACAGCCCCATGACATTGTGAAGCATGCATGGCTTGTGACATTGACTCCCTCTCAAAGCATCCCCTGTCACATGTTGAAAAGTGGAAAAACCCACTTCTTTATTTAAAATGCTTTACTTCATCATTTAGCGAAAGAAAATAATACTATCCGTATGTTCAAAAAATGGTGTAAACCGTGTCGTTATCTTGTCATTTTTTTTAAATCTTGGAATGAAGGATATAAAAGTTGCATTTTTTTTTAAAGATGTCCATGAAGTATTGTTCTGCTGCTGCATGGTAAAAGCCAATTTCACATACCACTTTTGTTTTTTACAGGAGCCCACAAGGTTTGGGCATTTTGCAAAGTTGGTGCTGCCAGTTTAAACTGCCAAACCATTAATTGGTAGTTAGATCAATGCTTGTTGAATAAAAATTATTGCCTTAACAGATAACAAAGCTAAACATGATCCTTTTAAGCTAGAAAATATTAGAAATGAAAAATAACTACAGCTACAAAGTTGCAAGGCCATATGCTAATTTGGGAAAATTTAAACAAATTCAGTATATATATGTGATAGCAGATAGTTGTCCTCATCACATTTGGAGATAGAAGTATTGCCTATTAGAATACGGGGAAAGCAGGCATCATGCAACCTTTCTCAAATAGTTGATGTACTAAATAGATAATAATTCCGCAGACTATCATTCACTTGACATCATGCCAAGAGCCCTAAGGGAATCCATTCATTAGAATGATTTCCCTGAAGCTTAAAGTATGCAGAATTTCAAGCTCTAGGATATTTTAAGCTATTCAATACATTAGATTGTTTGATGTAGTAACCAATAATACACAACCAAAACTTTTTGTAATGTGGAGAGAAGTACATAATCCGTATCTGTTGTTTGGGGGATAAGAGACAACGAAATGCTTCGAGCTGAAAATCCAGGAGACTAAGGAAATATATACTTCAGGAGTTCAGCGAATGAATGAGTTTGCTAATTCACTGCAGTGGAAATCTTTTTCGGACTTAGAGGAGATGAAGCTAATGTTTTCTTCTCATGCACTGGCACTTGGGAATGTATGAATTAGAAGGCCACTATAGATATTGAATAAAATGTTCTATACTATAAGTACTCATTTAGCTGACTACTTTCTGTATTGTTTATAGTTTCTAGTCACTGCAGTTTCAGAGGCTGAGCAAGTTCTGAATGATCTTCAGAGATCTCTCTCTGAACAAAAAGAATTACTTGCTTTCTCTGCACAACAACAGGAGATGGTATGGTTTTTATTTTCGTTAAAGAAAAATCTCTTTAGCTGTTGAAAGACTAATTTAGTGACTCTTGATAAATCACAGGTATTGCAAAGGAGTCTTCTTTCAACACAAGCCATATCAAAGACAACAGTAGATTTCTTCAATGATTTAAAGGCCCATGCCTGTAAGCTTATGAAAGAGACTGACGAAAATCATATGGAAAGAATGCATCAACTAGCAGATTTTGAGGAGACATTTAAGGTAAATTTAGTAAATAATAATAAATCTATTCGGATATGCTATATTTATAGGAATGGTAAGTTGAATAGATTGCTTCTTTCAGGAACTGTCAGCTAAAGAAGAAAAGGCAGCCATTGAAAAGATTGTTGGAATATTAGCAAGCTTAACAGCCATGAGAACAAATATGGTCACCTGCCCTTAGGCCAAAATTTTTTTACTTGTTTCTTTTTGTGAGAAAAATAGAAATGCAAGCCAGAGTTTTTGTTTTTATTATTTTAATCAGGTTTCATCCACCGTACATAGACTAAGTGAAAGATGTAGTCAAGAGGCGAATAAATTGCAATTACACATGTCTAGCATGCAACAAGCTTCAAATAATGCTAAAAAGGAGTGGATTTCCTTCGTAGAAAAAGGAGAAAGCCGGTACCAGGAAGATATATCTTCAAGCGCTAGACTCCGAAATAATATGGAAAATGTCCTTCACCAATGGTATGTATTCTTATTGCATAACTATTATTTTATATATTCCGAGTTCCATAATGTAAATTTGTGTTCTCATTTGCTAATCACTTTTTAAGTTTTATTAGAAAATTTAGCTAGATATATGATTTTTCTTAATCCATATGCAGTTCGGAGAAAGTAGGGCAGTCAATGTGTCATTGGGCGCATACTCAATTATCCATCAACTAGCTTAATAAGAATTTTGGTGCAGAAATCGAGTATTCAATTGAGTAGGTCTCATTACCATTGGAATTAGCTGACTTAAATAGTTAAGCTGTATTTTCTTCATGTTTTCAGTTACTTGTGTTTAATTTTGGCTTGCAGTCGAACAAATCAAGATAATGGAAATGTTTTTGGAGAATTAGTCTCTGAGTCTTCAAAGACTGATATGGAGTTTGACAAGGCAATTGGAGATCTACTAGCTTCTTCAAAGAGTAAAAATTAACTTAAAACTTCATTTTTTTCAGCTTATATAAATGTATGAATATTTTATAATGGTGTTTTTGTACTTATTGAAAAGGTTCTCTTCTTCTGGATAATCAAACAACAGAGGGGATAGAACCTTTTTCAAGCTTCTGCTTGGATCATTTAAAATCATTGCAGGATAACCACAGTGGAAGCATAGAGTCTATTAGAATCCTGACGGAGAAGTGCTTTCTAGAAGATTACTTGGTGAGAACTTCCGATACCTTCGAAATGAAGTTACCTGGTCAAGTTTGAGTTATTATTATTATTTTTAGTTTTGTTTTTCTAAGTTCAGACAATTTGATTTGCATACTACAATAGGACATTGGTTGAACTGTGAAATAAGTATTATGTTAGTGACTTATGTTAACTTACTGAACAGATTGATAGTCCAATTAGGAGGCCTCTGAGAGAGCAAGAGATCAGTGTACCAAGCTTGAAATCGATAGAGGAGTTGAGGAAATCTTTAACTGATGTGGTTAGGGAGTTTAGATCAGAAAATGGATTGAAGGGGGAAGTAGGAGGGAAGCAACAGATGGATGATCAACTTAAACAAACACCAAGAATTCCATTCATGTCCATCAATTAAAGAGATAAGTTCATTCTCAAGAGGTACTCATTTGGACTGCTTGTGACCTTAATGTAGTACAGTAAGAAGTTCCTGTACTGATCATATCATGTTTTGAGGCTGAGTGCTAATTTGTGATATTAGGACATTATTATTGGATGTGGCTAGATAGTTAGCATGGTCTTTGAAGTTTGTGTATGAAATTTTAGGCGAGAATTTCGGTATATATGTGCTAAGAGAATTAATTATAGATTAGAAGGTCTAGAAAGGACTGAGGTTTGTTTGGTTTGAAAAGGTCTTTCTTGGAAATGTTTTCTTGAGTAGAACTGCTCGAAGTAAACTAACAATAAGTAGCTAGATTATCTGCTATTACAACACCATAGGATCTTGGTGGGCCCAAATTGTGTGACTGTTTTGTTGGACAATAGCTTTTTGTTGAGTAGAAGCTTCAAACCGGAGGTTTTGCTTTTGACACTGAGAGCTCATTTCATCTTATTAGTCGAGCCGAAGGCAATTTAGGTTGTTGTCTACAGTATGTCTTGTTTGTTCTTCTATCTTTCTTTCCTTACCTAAATCTGATCCCATCTGAATCTTCGAGCCGAAATCAATTTAGGCAATTTAGCAATTTAGGCATCTGAATCTTCTCGAGAGGATGTGATTGCAATGGAAAATAAAATTTATATCGAAGTCATAAGAAAAGAGTATGGTGGCCGAGTGGGAGAGCTAGGATTGATCCCATCTGAAAGTTGTGTGTGTTATAACTCGGAATCAATGGAAGAAGTACAAAAGTTAAGAGAGGAAGTGCAAGAGAATAAAAAAATGGTTCTCAACAGCAATCACAATTAGCTGCCGATATGGAATTTATAAGACAAAAAATGCGAGATTGTAACCTTGGTGGCAGTCGTCAGGTAGGAAAAATGACTTTATCTAGATAATTTTATCGATTTTATCATTATATTTTAATTGTTAATTATATCTTTATTTTATTGAAAGAAATTTTTGTTTTTGTTACAGGATCCCGAGTCTTCGGGCACTTGCTATACGTCAGCATCATCAAATCCTTCCAATGATACTTGATCATTTTTTTTGTATTTGGACTTACTATGCCCTTTAGTATCATTTTATGTTTTGAGCTACTGTGTCATTTCTAAAAAACTGTTTTTGGATATTATAGTTTTTTATCATTTTATTGATGTTGAGAATATGTTGAACAATTAGTATTTTGGTTTCATTCGATACTCTTAGCTTATATATGAATGAAATAACTTTTTTGCTATGAATGTGTCATTTTTGTATTGTATCTTTTATACAATTATCCCTAGCTAATATACATATTAAAAAGTCCATATATTTCGATCAATAGTAGCTTTATAAAAAGTTATTGAATTTGCATATTAACAGCTTACAAAAGCCACAACATAATTTTATTAATAGCATTGAAAAAGCCGCAAAAACTATAGTATTGTGGCACACTAAATGTCGCTCTACTAATTAAAGGCGGCTTTTCAATTGCCGTAACTTTTAAAAACAGTAGAAATTGCAGTATTGTGGCAAAAAGCCACTATAGATAATCAAAGACAGCTATAATAGTGCCACAATTTGAATGCTGATAGTGGCTTCCAAAAAGCCGCTATAGACATTAAAATGCGGCTTTTACAAGATGCCGATATATTGACATAGACCTATACCGACTCAGTTTTCACCGGCTTTTTTTGTGGCTTTTTCAGAAAAGTCGGTACTTTTTGTTGCGACTTTTAAAAAAGCCGCTATAGGTACCCATAAAAGCCACCTTTAATATAAAATGTTGTAGTGAGGTCACGATGCCATTTGGGTAATTGTGGATGGATTGACCAAATCTGCCCACTTTATCCCAATCCATACAGTCTGGTCAGGTGAGAGACTCGCACAAGTGTACCTTGATGAAATTGTGCGATTACATGGAGTACCAGCCTCTATTATTTCTGATCGAGACACCCAATTTGTTTCACATTTCTGGAGGAGTTTACAAGAGGCTCTGGGTACCCGATTGGATTTTAGTACTGCTTTCCACCCTCAGAGTGATGGGTAGTCTGAGCGTACCATCCAGACCCTCGAGGATATGTTGCGAGCCTGCGTGATTGACTACCAGGGCAATTGGCCACAGTTCTTACCGATGGCTAAATTTGCTTATAACAATAGTTATCAAGCAAGTATTCAGATGACACCGCTTGAAGCCCTTTATGGTAGAAAGTGTAGATCACCATTTTATTGGAGTGAAGTGGGGGAAAGATTAGTTTTGGGTCCGGATGTGTTACAAGAGGCTGAAGCTAAAGTTCGACTTGCACGAGAACGTCTACTGACAGCTCAAAGTCGACAAAAGAATTATGCGGATAAACGTCGGCGAGAATTGGAATTTCAAATTAGCGATCATGTATTCTTGAAAGATTCACCGTCAAAGGGGGTTAAGAGATTTGGTATTCGAGGGAAGTTAAGTCCTCGATTTATTGGACCTTATGAGGTGTTGGAGCGGATAGGCCCCGTAGCGTATCAGCTTGCTTTACCGCCGAACCTATCGGGAGTGCATAATGTGTTTCATGTATCTACACTTCGAAAGTATATTTTTGATCCAAACCACATACTTGAGAGTACCCTAGTGGATTTACGAGAAAATCTGAGCTTTGAGGAGTATCCAGTGAGAATCATAGCTCGAGAAGTGAAACGGCTTCGAAACCGCGAGATACCCTACGTAAAGATACTTTGGAGCAATTACGATGAACGAGAAGCCACTTGGGAACTGGAGAGTGCAATGCAAGAGCACTACCCCTACCTTTTCTCAACAGAATCTTGAGGTAAGTATTTACAAGTTTCGCGGACGAAACTTCTTTTTAGGAGGGGTGAATGTAATACACTGAACTTTTGCAAATTGCGGAGTTCGAGTGTGTGGAATGAAATGTGGAACTATCCTACATATTCTAAAAGGGTTTGGACAAGTTTTTGAATGAGTTAGAGGATGATTGGAAAGCTAGAAGTTAGAAAGTGCATTGCAATTTCGAAATTGGCATTTTCTACATTGGTGTACCGGTACAAGCATAATGCTGTCCCGGTACAGCAAGCAGCAGCAGCTGCAGCTGTGTGGCAGCAGGGTTACTTTGGTCTTTTCACCTCCCATACTTATCCCCAACACCCCAGCACGACCCCAAGAGCTGAGGTATGGTTGCTGGAGCTCAGGGTATCATCTTCTCCACTCTCTCTCTCTAGGGTTCTCTCTCTCTACGAGTAAAGTCGCCGTTTGCGCCGATTTCGCGCCGCTCTCGTCGCTCGCTGTTTAGGTGGACTTGGGGCCAGCTTTTAAAAGGTAAAATGGAGTGTTTTGACAGTATGATTCATGTCTAATGCTGAGAATCACTGAAAGAGAGTTTTAGAGGGCTATTTAACTTGAGTTCTCTCTAATTCATAGTTTAGCGTCGAATTTTGACGCGTTTTGGGTTTCTTTGCTTCCATCTGCGTGTAACAGGGATTCCAGCAGCTAGAGGTGAGATTTTTAGCTGTGAATTGATCCCCTTAGACCAGGGATGATCTAATTTGAAGCTTGCTTGAGGTAATTAGCTACTTACAAAGCTAATTCGGAACTAAATGCGATTTGTTGGAACAACTTGATGCAGTTTGGCATGTTTGCTTCGCAGCAGGTTTCTGAACCTTATTGAATCGAATTGGTGATCTTGGGAACTGGTTTGGAAGGTGTTCTAACAAGGGGTAAGTGGAAATTTCAGTTAGGAAGCTGAATTATTAAGGTTTCGGCCATATTAACGCATATATAAGTTTATTAATGTCGTGTTGATGTTGTTCGTAGCGGGAATTCAACTGACCTTTGGGTCATCTTTGGTTGGCTTTGGCAAGCCTTTCGAGACTTAATTTGAGGTACTAAAGAGAACCAAACCAGCGATTTATGTTACTACTTTATACTAAATGTGAATTGAGCCGAAATCGGACATTGCGGCCGTAGTTTTAATCCGATGTTGATGTTTGCTTTTCAGCGGAGTTGAGGTCTATTGGAGTTGACTGTGGGACATAGTAATAGGTGGGTTTGACCTAACAAGAGCAAATGAAGCTCCCCTATGTTCTATATGTACCTATAGAATTATCTCATAAGTGCATTTAGTGATTATGTGATTGATAGAGAATTTGGAACATGGCACCGTAATGTTTGATGCTTAAGTAGAATAAAATCTCTATAAAGTAGAGAGCATATATATATGAAAGTATTTATATTGATATTCAATTCAGTTGAATGACTTATGAACAAGTATAGGATGCACTTATAAAGAAGAGAACAATGACATTCTTTTGACTCTAAAGTAGAGAATTATGACATACTTTGTGATTATATTGGTAGTGCCATGATAGTGAAAAGATTCTAATACCAGGTGTAAATTAGCATTACTCTTGCATGCTTACTAAACTAGTGGATTCTAGTTGTTGTTACTATTTGTTATATTGAAATTTCCGATCGAGGATCGAGACTGAGCACATTACAAATGAAAACATGATAATTGAGACATGTGGACAGTGGAATATGCTTGCTTGCCATCGTGCTCATTCGCACACGCTTGTGAGGGTCGCTCCCTACAAGCCGGCACTCCGGAGTTGACCTACGCGACAGTTGCTAGCTCGTGCGGGATTGGGCGCCGAAGTGGATTGCCGTGGGGAGTGTATACTACCACGGGGCCATTAGGCGCGGCGCAAGCTGGACTACCTGGTGTAGGTCCTGATATATGAAAAAGGAAAACTCTAAATGAGACTAAGTACTAAATGACTTTTGACAGTAATGAATGCTTACCAGTTACAGTGTACAGTAGTTACTTACACATTCATACTTATGTTTATGTTTATATTCATTACTGTAGAAAACTATTACATGCTGATTACATGCTCATTACTTGTTAACATCATGCTTATAGATCATACAATTATCGTTTTTGCTTCCATTTAGTACATCATGAGCCTAGTGGTGTAATTCGTCGAGGCTGGCGGCTTACCCACTGGGACTATTGTTTATAGTTCTCACGCCCTTTTGGTGGTTGTTTTTACAGAGCCATCTACTGAAGAGGTTAGGGATCGTGGCAAGGGAGTCGCGTCTAGCTAGACATTGCTAGGAGCATGCTAGTCGATCACCTTGCTACTCCGGCTACGGCCGAGGGTGATGTCCCTATGTATAGAGAGACTACCATTGTATCTAATTTTTGTATACCCGTGTTGTATATTTGCTATTTGGACCGAGAACTATAGTTGTGATACTTATCTTCTGTTGAGATTTTTGGATTGTATGTTTTTGTTCTTTTGCTTATAGTATATCGACTTGTCTTTGCTCTGATATCAGAATAGGATTTTCTATATTCTATTTCATATCGTTTTGTTTCTTGTAGACGCCTTATATACTGCAGGTGTATGGCGGGTCTGTGCACGTACCGGATATGCTTCCGCTGGTATCCGGGCGTGACAGGTTTGGGTTTGGATTTGATTTGGTTTGGGTTTGGGTTCGGATTTTATTTGGGTTTGGATTTGATTTTGTTTGGATTTGGGTTCGGATTTTATTTAGGTTTTTGTTTGGTTTGGGTTTGTATGTGGACTTGGTTTGGTTTGGGTTCTTATGTGAACTTGATTCGGTTTGGGTTCGTATGTGAACTTGGTTTGATTTGGGTTTGAATGTGAACTTGGTTCAGATTTGGTTTGTATGTGGGCTTGATTCGGTTTGGGTTCGAATGTGAACTTGATTCGGTTTGGGTTCGAATGTGAATTTGATTCGGTTTGGGTTTGAATGTAAACTTGATTCGGTTTGGGTTCGTATGTGGACTTGATTTGGTTTGGGTTCGAATGTGAACTTGATTCGGATTTGGTTTGTATGTGGACTTGATTTGGTTTGGGTTCGTATGTGAACTTGATTCGGATTTGGGTTCGGGTGTGAACTTGATTTTCTTTTCAATTCTATTTCGTGTTCGAGGCAATCCTCTTTTGATTTTGCACTTGATTTGGATCCAAAGAAATCCCTTTTTGATTTTGGTTTGATTTGGAGTCCGAAGAAATTCCTTTTTGATTTTGAATTTGGATTTGATTTTCTAATTTGATTTTGGGTCCGAAAAAATCCCCATTTGATTCTCCAATTAGATTTGATTTGGGGTCCGAAGAAATCCCCGTTTGATTTTTCAATTTAGATTTGCTTTTTCAATTTGATTTGGGGTCCGAAGAAATCCCCGTTTAATCTTGATTTGGGGTCCGAAGAAATTCCCGTTGTAATTTTGATTTGGGGTCCGAAGAAATTTCCGTTTGGTTCTGATTTGGGGTCCGAAAAAATTCTCGTTTTAATTTTGATTTCGGGTCCGAAGAAATTCCCGTTTGGTTCTGATTTGGGGTCCGAAGAAATCCCTGTTTTGATTTTGATTTGGGATCCGAAGAAACGGGGAATCAAAGATTCCCCTCCCATCTTCTTGCGATGCTGCAGATGACGTCGACGAAGTTGATGACAGTGGCGTGGATCTATTTGGCCATCGGATTTGATTTGATATTTTCGTAGAAATGTTGAAGGGTCCGAAGAAATTGGGAATCAAAGATTCCCCTCTCCTCTTCTTTCGAAAGTATCAAACCGTCGGTGTTGTAGATGATGTCGATGAAGTTGATGACGGTAGTGCGGATCTGTTTAGCCGTCGGATTTGATTTGACATTTTCGAAGAAATGTTGAAGGGTCCGAAGAAACGGGGAATCAAAGATTCCCCTCCCCTCTTCTTTCGAAAGTATCAAACCGGCGATGTTGTAGATGTCGTCGGTGAAGTTGATGACGGTGGCGTGGATCTGTTCGGCCATCGGATTTGATTTTTCGAAGAAATGTTGAAGGGTCCGAAGAAACAGGGAATCAAAGACTCCCTCCCCTCTTCTTTCGAAACTATCAAGCCATCGATGTTAGGGGTGGTCGCGGCAAAGTAGATCACCCATTCCATCATCAACGACTTCGAATGGGGTATTGAGAGGTCCGAAGAAACGGGAAGCCATTGGCTTCCCTCCACTCTCCCATCGAAGCCATCTAGACGGTAAGGATGACTACGTTAGCAGGACCAAAGAAAGAAAAAAAAAGAAGGGAGGAAGTAAAGAGATCTTTTTTTATATATATATTATTATTATTTTTTGATACGCTTGATTTTGTTTTCTCTGTTTTCTTTCTTTCTTTCTTTCTTTCTTTCTTTCTTTCTTTTTTCTTTTTTTTTTCNTTTTTTTTTTTTTTTTTTTTTTTTACCTGTTGATCAGATGATGGATCGGATAAAGCAGCTCAGCGATCTCTCCTACTTTCGGCAGCTTGGCGATCTCTCCTACTTTCGGCAGCTTGGCGATCTCTCATTCTTTCTGCGGCTCGGCGATCTCTCTTCCTTTCCGCGGCTCTGCGAGCTTTCCTCCTTTCCGCGGCTTGGCGATCTCTCCTCCTTTGAATTTTTTTTGTACATCAGAACGTATGTAGCAATCTATTTTTTTTTCTTCTTCGTCTATCGTATCGTCCCCCGTATTGATCTCGATTCTCGTATTTATAATGGGAGGGGTGGTGAGAGATATTTTGAGGGATTCAAAATTCGAAGTTGAATTTTGAATAGGTTGTTGTGGTTGGTTGAAAGATATTTGGGATTGGTTGGAAATTCAAAATTTGAAATCGAATTTTGAATGAGTTGTTGGATGGTTGGAGGATATTTTGTTGATTGATTCGAAATTCGTAATCGAATTTATAACCATACACCAAATTCATAAACCATAAACTATGAATCATATCCATAAACCAAATCTCATGAACCATACACCATATCCTATGAACCATGCCCAAGTCCATAAACCAAATCTCATATGCCAAACCCAATGAACCATATTCAAGTTTATAAATCAAATCCAATACTCAAATCTCATGAACAATAAACCAAGTTCGTGAACCAAATGAATCAAGTTCATGAACCATGAACTATATACCAAAGCTCATGAAATCCAAATCCCATGAACCATACCCAAGTTCATGAACCAAATCTCATGAACCATAAACCAAACCCCATAAACCAAACCATACCAAGTTCATCATAAACCTCTTTACTCTAGCATATATACCTAGAGTAAAAATCAAATATTGACTACCCCTAATACATGTACTTAGGGTTAAGTCAACCCCACCCGCCTTAGCACATATACTAAAGCAAAATATCTCCAAATTGACAGAGTTCTAAATTATATACTTAAAATTCAGTTAAATGATATTAAATTCATTCGAACTCTAACACATATACTTAGAGTTCATCCGACTAACCCTAATACATACCTTTGGGGTCTAGTCAATCTTTTACTCTAGCACATATACCTAGAGTGGAAGTCAAACCAAGCTCGACTAGGCCTAATATATATACTTAGGGTCTAGTCAGCCTTTTTGCTCTAGCACACTTACCTAGAGTGAAATCCATACCCGATCGAGCTCTAATACATATACTTAGAGCTTATGCAAATCAAATTCGACGAAGCCTAACATAATACCTTAGGGCTTAGTCAGATCCTCACTCTAGCACATATAACTAGAGTGGAAGATATATTAAACTTGGTTAATCCTGATGCATATACTCAGAAATTAGCCACTCTCTACTTTCGGATAATTCGACCTCAATACATATACTTGGGGTCGGGTCACATCTCCACCTTGGAATATACAATCAAGGTGAATATAATCGGACTCTAAGACATATACTTAGAGCCAATTAGACTCTAATATATAGAGTTTAATATCGACTAGGTCTTAATACATATACTTAAGATCTAATCATTCTCAAATCCAACTGAATCCCAATACATATACTTAGGATTTAAAAAAAAATGGGCATAAATGGGACACTTATATAAAAATGTCCCAAAAATATATCTCTATAACCTAATTCTGTTATAGTGCATATCGTCGATTCGGAAGATCCATTGTCGAAAACGGCTTTGGCATAAATGGGACACTTATAGGCTTCCTCCGTGCTCCAAAGCCGTTTTCGATGATGGAGCTTTCGAATCNAATGGGACACTTATAGGCTTCCTCCGTGCTCCAAAGCCGTTTTCGACAATGGATCTTCCGAATCGACGATATGCACTATAACAGAATTAGGTTATAGAGATATATTTTTGGGACACTTTTATATAAGTGTCCCATTTATACCAAATTTTTTTAAAAAATCTATTAAGGCTTAAATATAAAGCCCAATCAAATCAAAAACAAAAAGTTCCTCTACTTAACCAACCGTATCCAGCCCACTCGGTCCGATCACAAATAAAAAATAGAAAAAAAAAAGAAAAATTGATTACCATCTCCCATTTTCCTTCTCCGCTGACGTAGCCAAGTTTCGGCGACTGGAGTTCGGCAGTGAGGATCTCGCAGGGACCGTAGAGGGCTATGATTACCACGTATCCCTCCGCCATAGGTCATTGGAGGAGTAGGTACCAAATATCAAGGCGGCCCTGCCTATAGCGACCCCACATAAAGCAACACTTTTAAAAAGTGTCAATAATTTAGTTAGCAGCACTTTTTTTGAACTGTACCGACATTTAAAAGTGTTGCTATATACCGTTTTTGTTGTAGTGGATCGGCTCCATTAGACTTGATCGAACGTATTTGAAGTGTTTAGAAAATAAATTTTACAATTTTTCAATATCATTTACCTAGCGATCAAAAGGGTTTAAAATAAATTACTGAAAATAAAAATCTCACAAAAAATGATGATATGACAATAAAATTGCTGACCAGAGATATTGATCTTGCAGTAAATAGTATATATACTCATAAATTTTCGGCCATTAGATCTATGGTATTGGAAATATTTAGAAACCAAATTTTATAATTTTTCGATATTATTTGATTAATAGTCAAAATATTTCAAAATTAAAACTTTTAATGGCCGATTTGATGCGTTTGTAAATTGAACGGTTTAAAATAATTCAAATCCGATGAAAATTTTATAGAAAATTCTTTTCACTATTTAGAGTAAAATCAATACCTTTGATCTTGAATTGAAATCTTTTATCTTATTTTTATGAAATTTTAATTTCAATCGTTAACTTTAGACTATTCGTTTCATAGGTAAATAATGACGAAAAATTATAAAATTTAATTTCAAATACTTTTAATGGTGTAGATAAAGTCTACCAAAGCCAATTATCGAGTCAGAGCCGCATCATCGAAAACAACTTAGTAATGCAGAGGTTTTCATGCTAATAATAGTATAGTATTTAGACTCTCTCTCTCTCTCTCTCTCTCTCTCTCTCTCTCTCTATATATATATATATATATATATATATATATATTAAATCTTTACATCTTTTCTTTTTTTTTATTATTTTTTTTACTCAAACATATATATATATATATATCCCACCCCCTCTTTCCAATTGAGTAAAAAAAAAAGAAGAAAAAAAAAGAATAAAAAGGAAAGAAAGGATGTCCACCTCTTTCCTTCCAAAAAAAAAAGAAAAAGAAAAAAGAAAGAGAGAGAGAGAAAAGAAAAGAGGGAAAGTATTAAAAAAAAAACAAAAGAAGTATAATTAGTTGATTGAGCCTTATTTCCTCAATAAGTTGATCTTTAAATTATTCTCAAATGGGAATCATGTTTGAATCCTATATAAAATAAGATCCAAATTTCGAAAAAAGGGCTAGAGAATTTTTTTAGCAAAAAGAAGAAAGAAGATTGGAGAGCAAAAAAAAAAGAGAGAAAAAAAAGAAGAAGAAGAAGAACCCGAGAGAAAAAGGGAAAAAAAAAAAAGACTTCGGTTCTTGCATCCAACGACAACGACGATCACGACGACTTTTATGACAATAAGAGAAATGCATATATACGAATAGCATAAGTGCGATTTTTTGTCGGTTTGATCAACCCGACCATCTTCGTGATAGGTTTCGAACCGATCAAATTTGACATCAAATCGTCACTCTGCCGTGCGTATGCATCGCTAATCTCTAAACCGTGCGGCCATATTCGTGATAGGCTCGACATGGTCGAAATTGTTGATTGAACATCGGATATTTTACTACGTAAACCGTGCAGCCATCTTCGCGATAGGGTCGAAAAGTTTGATCGAACACCGTTTATTTTACTAGATAAACCGTGCGGCCATCTTCGCAATAGGCTCGACATGGTCGAAAGAATTAATCGAGCGGCCATCTTCGTGATAGGCTCGACACGATTAAACTCCGCCTACTTGAACAAAACGTGATAAAAATAAAATAATAATGAAAATGATAATAAAAAAATGGACAAAAACTGTTCTGATTCGCCATCTTCGTTCGATTCGATCGTTGCTATCTTCGTGATAAGCATCGTCATCTTCATGATAGGCTCGACGTGATTAATTTTGTATACTTGAAAAAAGAAAAAAAGAAAAAAAGAGAGAGATGAATAAACAAATTTTAAAAAAAAGAACAAAGAAAAAAAAGAGAAAGAAAAGGGGTACTCTCTCCCTCTCTCTCTCCCTCTCTCTCTCGAACAAAAAAAAAAAAAAGAGAAAGGAAAAAACAACAAAGAAAAAAAAGGAGAGAAAGAAAAGGGGGGTACCCTCTCCCTCTCTCTCTCTCTCTCTCTCTCTCTCTCTCTCTCAGTTTCGTACACACAGAGAGAAAGAAAGAGAGAGAGGGAGTTGGACCTCTCTTTTTCTCTCTCTCTGACAGTCAACAAAAAAAAAAGAATTTGAGCAAATACAAAAAAAAAGAGTTGTTGTGAGATCCCTGGTGTACGCAGTGAAGACTTGTCGACAGCTCTGGAGAGTGTCGGGGCAAGTCTGAGTCTCGTTGGCGCGAAATAGACGCAAAACAGACTCTGTGCGACGCGAGAGCAGATTTAGCAAGAAAAATCTGCAAATAGATGTTTTTCTGCTTGCTGTACCGGTACAGCCATCACGGTGTACCGGTATACTGCACAGGCTGCACGCAGACTGTTCTCGGGTTGGCTTCTAGTACCGGTACGTGGGCCCGTGTACCGGTACGCCAGGTTAGGTGAGGGGCTTTTTGGTCTTTCCTTCCCTCGTTGTTTTCACCCACTCCTTCTCCCTCCTATATAGGATAGAGAGAGCAGAGAGGAGAGGACTTCAGCACTCTCTCTCTCCTCTCCTTGTGCGTGACCGAGCGTGGTGGAGGAGCTTGGGTGGAGTTGTTCCATCCCCGACGTCGCCCCGCGGAGCCGTTCGAGCACGCGTTTGTTGCCGTTGCATCGCGCAGAGGCCGGGCGAGGGCGCGTTTTCGCCGTTCTTGACGTCGCGCCGATGCTAGAATCGCTGTTGAGGTGAGATGTTCGTCAATTTCTCCAACCATGACAAGTCTTTATCACTTCCGAGCTCAAGGATGCTGTTTCGCAGATTTTCTGCGTCGACAGTTGGCGTTTCGACTCGTACGCGACGTAAGAGCGTCGGATTGCAGCGAGACTTGGTTCGTTGGATTCAGGACTTCGAGAGGAATCCACGAAACCCAAGATTGTCGATTTTGGTGAAGACTAGCTTGGTCGAAACCCTGTTCCACTCTGCTGCTGTTGTTTTGGGCAGAATTGATGCTTATTATGGGTTTCTAGGTCTAGATCCGTGGAGTGTTGTTATCGCTGGTTCGTTGGATTGCGCCGAGCTTGGCAGGGACTCCGGTGACCTCCTTCACTGCCAGTGTTTAGCTTTTGAGGTGGGTTACATCGGTTTATTCCTAAGCAGAGTATTAGTCGATATATATGATTTTCAGTTTTGTAAATCAGTTGTAATTTATTTTATTGATTGTATCATGAATGAAATCAGCACTGAGGACATGATTGGCAAACCATAAATATACATGTTGGACTTAAAATTTGATTTAGGAGAAAAACAGCGTTTTGGACCTGTCACCTGTTTACACTATCTGATTTAGCTCTAGGAGTCGTTGTAATTTTGTATCGTCGCAATATCGAGGCAACGGATACCCCAGGTAGTTTAGTTTTCAGTTCCGTTCGTGCTGGGATGTCGAGTGTATTTTTACAGTAGCGTTAAGGCTGCTCCAGACTATTGGGTGCCGTCGGGGTTAACGGTGGAACCCATATCGCCTTTTTGGCGTCGGATTGTGCCGAGGGCACGTGACTGTGAGTTGTTAGACCGGTTTGTGTTGGTTACTTGGACTTTGGCTTGAGAGAGCCTGATTGAGCTCGATAGAGATACGCTGCATACTCTGTTGCGTAGCTCCCACGAGTGCCACTCCGGAGGGTGCTCTGTGCTTTTGCGTTGGTGTCGTGCATACCGGTTAGACTTGCTCTCCACAGACTGGTTAGTGTGGAGGTAGCTGGATAGTCTCAACTGGGCAGGACGGGTATGTTCACAGTCCCTGGGACGAATATGTTTACAGTCCCTAAAGAGATTGGGTCAGAATTGACATTTCTACAGTAGGTTAGCTTAGAGTATGATAGTGTAAAAAATGGTAGCTGTAGATTTTATTCTGGCATTTATTATTACCTTTGCTCTCTTCTGTAGACTTAGTGGGTGGACCGATATTGTTGAGGGCGGCACCCACTGAGGACTACTTGTTTTACAGTAGTTCTCACGCCCTGTTGTTACCCCATTTTTGCAGAGCCATCGTCTTCGGCTGCTGCTGTTGCTGATCAGGATCGAGGCAAGGGCGTCGCGAGTTAGAGCCCTACCCGACGAGCCGAGCTAGAGGTGCCCCTACAGCAGGTAGTTGTTTTGTTGGAGTTCATGTACATACTTATATTTAACTCGCCAGTGCGAGTAGTCTTGTATCTTGAATTTTGGCGTATGTATATGGAACTCGGTTTGTTTTATTTCTGGTTCTTCTAGCAGCTCTACACTACTGTTTGTAGTATTGTATGATTTACAGGTACAGCTATCGCTTCGTATACAGGGAAAATTTCTTTATATACGGTGGATTTGTCGGCGTGCCCTGGGAACGTGTAATCCGGGGCGGGACAGTTGTTCTCTCTCTCTCTCTCTCTTTCTCTCTCTCTCTCAACAAAAAAAGAATCGAAGAACCTACAAAAAAAAAAGAAAAGAAAGAAAGAAAAAAAAAAACAACAAAAAAAAGGGAGTTGTTAAAAAACAACAAATAAAAAAAAAAGGGGAGTTGTTCTCTCCCCCTCTCTCTCTCTCTCTCTCTCCCTGGTAGTCAACAACAAAAAGAAGGAAAAAGAAAAAAGAAAGCAAGAACCAAAAAAAAAGGAAATAGAAAAGAAAAGAAAAAAATAAACAACAAACACAAAAGAAAAAAAGAGCTGCTCCCTCTCTCTCAAAAAAAAAAAGAAAAAAAAGAACAAAAAAAAAGGAACAAAAAAAAAAATTTGAGGGAATGAATTTGAGCTATTTAATTTGAAAATGGTTCAATCCATCATTTACTTATGGGCCCAACGAACAAATTCCATAAGCAGTCCAAAAAAAACCTACATGCAGATTTGGGCCCAGAACATATAAAGTCCAAAACCTATCTCAGTCCACATGCAGATTCGGATCCAAGGCCCAAAACATGTAGAACCCGAAATCCAGCCCATGTGCAGATTTGAATTCAAAATTAATAAAAGTCCAGCCCATATACAGATTCAGGCCGAGAACATTGAAGTTCGAAACCTGTTTCAGTCCACATGGAGATTGGAATCTAAAACAAATAAAATCTACATGAATAAATTATTCTATCTAGCCCACAAGCAAATTCGACCCAAAACATGCAAAGCCTGCAGCCTATCTCAACCCGCATGCAGATTTGGGTCCAAAACCAATAAAAATCCATATGAATGAATTTCTTAATCCAAAAACCCAAAATCCACAAATGGAACCCAAAACTCAAAATCCACAAATACGATCCAAAACCCAAATTCTCTAAATAAGATCCAAAATCCAAAATCCACAAATAAAACCGAACCAAATCTACCAAAACCTATGTCATCCAAATACCTCCAACCCAAACCGAATTCATGGGATTTCCAAATGGGCCATGTATATTGAATTACTTCTATAAATTAATTTCTTGGGCTTTCAAATGGGCCCCATATATTGAATTAATTAATTTCATGGATTTGGCTCCCCCCCCCCTTTTATTATGAATTTATTCTACGAATTAATTTAATGGGTTTGCCAAATAGGCCCCCTTATCATGAATTAATTTTATAGGCTTTCCAAATGGGCTTCCTATCACGAATTAATTCTATGAATTAATTTCATAGGTTTGCCAAATGCATCCTCCTTATCATAAATTAATTTCATGAACTAATGAGCCTTCCGAATGGCTCCTTATCATAATTAATTTTATAAACTCATTTCATGGGCTCTCCAAATAGGCCTTTGTCATGAATCCAATTCAATGGACTTTCTAAATGAGTCCCTACCATAAATAAATTTCATAAACCCATTTCATGGGCTCCCCAAATGTCCCCCTATCATGAATTAATTTCATCAATTAATTTAATAGACTTTACAAACGAGCTCGTAGCATGAATTAATTTTATGAATTAGTTTTATGAGCACCTCAACTTCAATCGACCGTCAAGTCGCTAAACTGAGCAAATTAAGTTCAGATATGACCGTCAAATCGCTAAACTGAACAAATGACTATTAAGTCATTAAACTGAACATTTGACCACCAAGTCGTTAAACTGAGCAATCAAATCAAACCCCTTCGACCGTCAAGTCGCTAAACTGAGCAAATCAAATTCAAATATGACTATTAAGTCGTTAAACTGAATATTGACCATCAAGTCGTTAAACTGAACATCCGACCGCCATGTCATTAAACTGAGCGCCAAAACTCAAACCGACCGCTACGTCATTAAACTGAGTACTAAAACTCAAACCGACCGCCATGTTATTAAACTGAGCAACAAAACTCAAACCGACCGTCATATTATTAAACTGAGCAACTCAATTTAAAATCGACCGCCAAGTCGCTAAACTGAACAAATCAAGTTCAGATACAACCGTCAAATCGTTAAACTGAACAAATGACTGTTAAGTCATTAAACTGAACATTCGACCGCCATGTCATTAAACTGAGCACCAAAATCTCAAACCGACCGCCACGCCATTAAACTGAGCAACTCAATTTGAAATCGACCGCCATGTTGCTAAACTGAGCATCTCAACTTCAACCGACCGCCATGTCATTAAACTGAGCACAAAAACTCAAACCGACTGCCATGTAATTAAACTGAGCAACTCAATTTAAAATCGACCGCCATGTCGCTAAACTGAGCATCTCAACTTCAATCAACAGCCAAGTCGCTAAACCGAGCAAATCAAGTTCAGATATGACCATCAAGTCTATAAACTGAGTATTTAATTTTATAAAATCTATGTACAGTGGGAGAATGCCCCTGCTTAAGCTATGTACACGGTAAATCATATTAATAAAAGTTTATTTGTCTGTTTGGTCTCTTTTATTATCAATATTTATATTCAGTCTCTTAATCGAGGGTTCCTTAACACTGAAAGTATGGGATAATTAACAGCAGACTCTTAAGTCTGTTGGAAGCCATGAACCTATAATTCTGATTTCAAAATAAAATTCAAATAAATTTAATCTGTACTATGAATGACCACTCGCCTAAGAAACACCTACGGCGGGGCCGATTCGTTTGCGGCAGACAATATATATATTGTATTTGTAATAACTACACAATCCATCACATCAACAAAAATGGCTCAATGATGAGCCACTTGCCATTTAAGCTAAGAACCAATTCGGGCATGCCAATTGTTTAGTAAGAATTTTGGACGTCGCGGTACATCGTAAATTGACTATAAAATATATGTCAAAAATAAATTTATATTATATAATAAATTATCCAAATAATTTATATTACATATTTTATTTTATTTTATTAATTATCAGATAATTTATCAATCGTCTAATTTATTGTGCGGTGTATGAAGTATTAGTATACACCAAATGAAGATATAATTTATTATTATTAGACTGTATAGATTAGATATATTTAATTAAATTTTAATATTACAACATTACTCATCTAATATAAGTTGGGGAGTACGGAGTGTTAATATACACTTGAAATAATTTCTTCTTATTCCAATTAATTTTAATAAGGTAAAGACACACTCATCTTTTCGGCAATTTAAAATAGGGATAATTGCCTATATATATCCCTCAAAACTTCAGAAATATCTCATTTATCCTTATTTTTTTTCTTTCTAATATACCCTTATATGTTCCTCCGTTATTCCAAAATATCCCTACAGTTACCACCCATTAAGTTAACTTGGGTTAAACATGAGTTAAATATCTATTAGAGTTAGAAAAAATCAAAATAAATTTTTTGCCCTTAATTTCAGGGCAAATAACAAATATTGGTGATTATAGAAGAGTATATTTGAAAAGACTAAAAATTAAAATATTTTTTGTGCCCTTAATTAAGAGCAAATAAGAAAAATCGGTGATGGTAAAAGAATATATTTGAAAGGCAAAATAGTAATTTCATTGAGATAACGGTTATTGATAATTGTTCATTAACAAAATTTAACTCTACGGGTATATTGAAATAGGTTCGAATGTAAAAAAGATATTTTCAATATTAGCCTTCTAATAGAGATAAATCAGAAAATTAGAAACTTTTCAGTAGTATAAGCAATTGCCCCTTTAAAATAAGTGCTCCAACATTAACTTTTAGTTAAAAAATGTATTTATAAATAAATACTAAAATTATTAAGTTTGATTAAATTTTAAATAAAGCTATTAGGTAATTTAACCTTTCAAATAATGAATGTTAAAAAAAATAGTAATAAAAAATATTACTTTTTATAATGTACACAAGATGAATTTATAATTTCTTTCCTCTTTGTGTATAATTTTTTTAATCTTAAAATATTTAAATTGACTAAAATATGCATGATCTATCCGCCGCAAAATACGGACTCTACACTTGTATATATAAAATTAAGCTTTCATTATAAATTAAGAGAAGCCTTGCAAGATATATGTGTCTATGTATGGATGACTAAAAATACACTGAAAGGTCTTTAGAAGAGAATAGTAGATTCATTGATCCTCAAACTCTTCCGGGAAGTTTTTATTTTTATTTTTTATTTTCAGGAAAGAGAGATTATTTATTATTATTATTTATTATTGACATTGTTCCTCCCGGTTGATTACTAACCTGATTCATAATGAAACATTAATGAATGTGTAGAATATAAATCAAAATTAAAATTAAATAAAGGGTTAATTTCATACAGGTCGCTGTAAATATAGTAAATTACAAATATATTTCTACAAAGTTTAACTTTCATATATTGTCCATTTAAGAGTGTTAATATTTTCAAATATAACCGGCTGTCCCTAGAACAAGTGGCAAAGAGCTTAGTGGTTGGTACCCGAGGTCCCAAGCTCGAATTCTAGTTAATTTCCATCTCCAGCTAAGTTTATTTCTAAATGAAATAAACGAAGTGTGTAGCGTGCTACCTATCTCTCAAAAAAAAAAAATTCAAATATGTTCATTTGGTTTGTTACAGTTAAAGTGCTGTCTATTTTATAAATGAAATGACCTTTCTGCCATCATAAATATATCTCTCCAAAAGTCTCAACGATTAGTTGAAGAAGAATAAAAAGATCAATTCACCTCATTAACTAATCAGGATTAAGTATTAACCTACGGTTAACTAAATTTTTCTAACAGATTCTAACGGCAGGGACATATTTGAAAACGTCAGGATTTTTATAGGAACAATATATGAAAGTTGAATTTTATAGTGATATATTTACAATTCACTATATTTGTAGGAATCTGTATGTAATTAACTCTTAAATAAACCTATCAGCATTGATCACAGTAACCCGATCAACTGTCAGGTAATACGATGAGCAAAATTGATAGGATTTGGATGATATAAAAAAAGACGTGTTGGAGGTGCGAATTAAAGTCGAGTTTCTATTGTAGTTCTTCGCACCGATACTGTGCTTTCGAAACAAATCCCTACGTGGTCTAAAATTATAAATATTTGCACGTGAATGAATAACAAGAATGTGTGATTGAATGTAATTTGTAAAGCAAGTGGATTACACCTCGTTCTTTCTCAGTTTCCTTCCAGAAAAAAAATGCATGGATATTTCTTTTAATAATTTTTTGGCTGCGGATAATAATTTCTTTTAATAATTTCTTTTAATAATGCATGGATAATTTTTTTTAATAATCTTTAACGATCACCCTTCCGCGAAAAAGATTTGGAAAAAAAGTAGTGCCAAAAAGGACGCACAGGGGGATATAGAAATGTTGACCATCGTTGCAATGTGGTGGGTATTATGGTTGGAGCGCAACAGAAAATTTTTTAGCAATTAAGACGGGTGCTGGGGAGTCTGTTTTTGGAGATCAGAGTGCTTAGAGACTCGTGGAATCGTTCATATAGTTGATATGTGATGTTTTTGTTTTTCTTTTTGGTTTTCTTCTCTTTTCTTCTTTTCTTTTCTCTTTTGTCTTTCTTCTGTTTTTCTCTTGTACCTCGAGTTTGTCTTTTTTTCTTTTCCTCTTTCTTTCCTCTCGAGGCCCTGGATGCCTCAATCTGTAGCTAAGTTCACTCTCTAGTTGAATGAAGCGGTAGCATGCTACCTTTTCTAAAAAAAAATTTAATTTTTTGGCTAAATTACATAAAATTTTTCTGTTAAACTCGCTTTTTCACTTTTTATCCTGTCATTTAAAAACCTACACTTTGCCCATTTATAAAATAAAAAATGTTCACAGGGGATACGGGGTGAACTGTGATGACAAAATAACCAATTTTTCCCTCACCATTTTTGTCTCCTCCCTCATTTTGTTCATCCGCCGCCTCGATCGGCCGTGGTTCTTTTCATTTTCTTCTCCACCTGCTCCTCTAAATCTACTCCTCTTGCACCCTCGTCGCCCCTCTATTTCGGCAACAATAGGAAGGAAATCGAGGTGGACGTGGATAGAGAGGTGGGCAAAGGCAACGAGGGTGAAGGCGAGGCAGCGGAGGAGGGCGAGGGGGTGTTTGTGGGTGGGATGGAGATGTGGGCGAGGGCGAGGCAGCGGAGGAGGGCAAGGTGGCGAGGCAGCAAGGTGAAGGAGGTGAGGTGGCAGGAGAGGAGGCTGAGGGTATTTTTGGTATAAAAAATATATAATAATATTTTATAAACGGAATCCTAACGGAGCACTAACCGCAGAAGATGAAGTGAACATTTTTTATTTTATAAGGAGGTAAAGTGTAAATTTTTAAATAATATGGAGGAAAAGTGAATAAACGGATATTAACAGAAAAATTTTCTGTAATTTAGCCTAATTTTTTTGGTTAATTGCTTGATGTTTCGGAAACATGCCCCCAGATAAAGAGCTGGAAGTTAAGTAAATGTAACTTGGATAATAAAATTATAATTACGCAATGAAGCCATAATATGAAGTAATTGTTTTCATAAACATAATAGCTCATCAACTTTTATTTATTGAAATAATATACAGAATAATAATA
>NC_033633.1:10392295-10395873 GCF_001540865.1 Ananas comosus | reverse complement strand
TATATATATATATAAACCCGTAGTCCTCGGATAAGATGATGAGCATAAGAATGGAACATCAGTTGGGCATCAGATAAATCCCGATCGCATCGACATACGAGCCAGAGCGTCCGTAGAAGCCAACAACCCGACCGTGCGCAATAGGAATGGAGAAGGGAGTTCCGTGCTCGACTCCAAATGGCCCGAGCTTGCGAACGTTGGTGATGAAAGTGATCGACCTCAGCAAATTCCTGATGTTCCCGAATGAACTGGTGGTGCCATTTATTGCGGTCAGGAACTCGCCAGATTGAAAATCGATCTACAAAAAGAATAAAATGTGTTGATGTAAAGATTAGGGATAATTGCCTATATATATACTCCATACGTTTGAAATATCTGATTTATTCCTACTTTTTTTTTTCTTTCTAAAATACCCCTCATATATTTCACTGTTATTATAAAATACCGCCGCAGTTATATCCTGTTAAGTTAACTTGGGTTAACTGAGTTAAATATCTATCACAGTTAAAAAAAATTAAAATATCAATTTTGCCTTTAACTTAAGGGCAAATAAGAAATATTGATGACGGTAGGGGTTAATTACACCGGTAGTCCCCAACCTTCACACCAATTTTCACTTGAGTCCCCAACCTTTTTTTTTTTGCAATTGAGTCCTTAACATTTTGATTTTATTACAATTACGTCCCAATCATTAAAAAAACTGGTAAAATTAACAGAATTGCCACATCAGCGTCTATTTGGCAACCTTTTGCAAATTTTAAACTAACGAGAAATTAGAATTTTGAATTTGNTTTTAAATTTAAATTCAAAAATAATATTAAAATTAAAATTTTAAACTAACGAGAAATTAGAATTTTGAATTTGAATTTAAAACTGAATTAAAATTTTGAATTGAAATTCAAATTTTAAATTTAAATTTTTAATTGAATCTAAATTTTGAATTCAAACTTAAAATTTTGATTTTGATTTTGATATTTCAATTTACATTTAAAATGAAAATTTTAAAACCGAAATTTAAATTTAAAATCTGAATTTAAATTTAAGATCATATTCAAAATTTTGATTTTAAATTTTAAATTTGAATTCAAAATTTAAATTTGAAATTAAAATTTGATTTCAATTCTAAATTTGAATTTAAACTTCGAATTCAAATTCATATTTTGAATTTGAAATTTCAAATAGAAGTTTGAAATTAAATTAGAATTTAGAATTCCAAATGTGAATTTGAATTTAAAATTTAAAATTTAAAATTAAATACAAAATTGGAATTTGAATTTCAATTTAAATTTGAATCCAAAATCAAAAGTTAAATTTAAAATTTAAATATTAAAGTTTTTTTTGAATTTATAAATTTAATGGGTTAATTACACCATTGGTCCTCAACCTTTGTTCCGTTTTTTAATTTGGTCTCCAATCTTTTTTTTTTTTTTTGCAATCTGCTGACACAGCGTCACTGTGACGTTGACATTACGCCTTCGTGGCGCTGACGTGGTCCTGACGTGGCATTTTCCGTCAATTTTAACAGTTATCTAACGGCTGGAACTTAATTGAAATGAAATCAAAAGATTAGGAACTTGATTGCAAAAAAAAAAAGGTTGGAGACCAAATTGAAAAATAATGTAAAGGTTAGGGACCATTAGTGTAATTAATCCTGACGGTAGAGAGTATATTGAAAAAGACTAAAAGTCAAAATATTTTTTGTGCCCCTGACTTTAAGGGCAAATAAGAAAGTCAGTAATGATGGAAGGGTATAATTGAAAGGACAAAATAGTAATTTTACAGAGATAACAGAGTTAATTAACAGATTTTAATTCTAGGGGTATATTAGAAATAGGTTGTAACGTAGAAAGATATTTTCAATATTAGCCTTTTAAGAAGAGTAAATCGCAAAGTCGAAAACTTTTCAGATGTATATAAGCAATTGTCCCTAAAGATTAACATTTGTTGCTAAAAGTTTCACAATATAATTGTCGAAAATCAAGCCAGGTTAGGATGTGCCGAGCTCAAGCCCCCGTTTAAAGCGTAAGGTTGATATTAAAGTAAGCAAAATTTCAAGACAAAAATGATTCAAATTTGGTAAATTTCACAATAAAATCATGCTTTGAAGTTGAAAGTTTTTGAAGTTTGGCATTATTTTTTGCTAATTAATATATCTCAGAAGATTTTACATGAAAATGTTTAAAAAACGAAAATCATACCGTGGTAGATTTTCCCCCGGAACCGCCCCATGGGCCAACCGAAATTATCTTTCCGTCTTGGACATACTCGTACGCGAGTGAATCGATCACATCACCGCTACGAATTACAATCTTCGCCAGGCGTGTAGGATGACCATCAATATCATGAAAATTTCCCCCATTTCCACCCCATATTCCAAGCTTAACACGTCCGGTCTAAATATTAAAACAAAAAAATAAAAACTAAATTTAGTATTCTGTAGAAAGGAAAAAAAAAAATTTATAGCTCCTTCAAATACCACTTCCGCCCATCAAAATATGATCGACAAGTATGCGTGCTCTTCCTTTTGTAGTTATTCGTGAAAGAAGTCACGGAGACGAGAACAATCAGTTTATTATATTTCTTTTCTTGAAAAAAAAAAACACAAAAAAATATATTTCTAATAATCATGATAGGACAGGTAAATCCAAAAAAATAATTTCATTAGTTGGGGATGCTATATCAGCAATAAAACTGATACATTCTATACTTTCTACGGATACAGATAATATTTAAGTTTAGAGTGATAACATCATGATAAATAATTAATTATCTATAGTCTCGAGCACCTATAGTAGCAGGAGCTTACCATTTGTAGGTCACTTGAGAGATGAAACTTGAACTTGAATTTGAAAGGGAGGCACAGTGATGGAAAAGAGAACACGTTTAGGTGCTATATATATATAGAGGCCTAAAATGAAAGTGAAAGTGAATTTAAGTCAAGCAACTTGACAAACCGATTGATCCAATCGATCAAAAGGGGGCCACACATTAATATACCTTTTGTTGACTGGCCGATTCAAACAGGTCAATACGGATTTTAAAATTTTCTATTTTTATTTATCAAAATCGAACTAGCTTAGGGGCTAGATCATGGTCCAATCACTTCAACCGGCCGATTAGACTCGGTTAACTGTCTTAACCCCTTGAGTCGAACCACCGTCCAATATTATAGTTAGGCTAAGAAGTTTAGTCTTATTATGACTGTTTCATCCTCTTTTAGGCTCTGACTTTTTCATGAAGCGGCACGCACAACATCAAATGATGTGAGACTTATCTTGCTAGCCTTAGCTAATGTTGTGAAGAGTCAAGTTCCATCCAATATTGTCATCATCTTGTTACCATATATATTACATACCATATATATATTATATATGTTACCATATATATATATAACTTTGTGCTCTTAACTCTTTAAAAGACATAGAATAAGTAGATTTAGGTAAGAGAATATATCTCTCTCCTTTTTCGAAATGTACCTTCATGTCCTAACATAGGACAATATGTTTCTTTATTTATTATGATAGGATTATTCTTTCATTATATGTATCATTATATATATTGTATTTACCATTATATAT
>NC_033633.1:10384017-10392195 GCF_001540865.1 Ananas comosus | reverse complement strand
GGCGCCCTCCGGCTAACGTTCACAGCTGTTCGTTAGCCTTGCGCTCAATTCCACCCAACACGAATGGCTTCGCTGATCCAGCGGGAAATACAGACACCCGTATCCGGCACGGCCCGATATCGCAACTGCGCCTCAACCGTGCTCCGCTTCGCAGCCCCGAAAATTATAGGTCCTCGGTTATGTGCCATGATGCCTCAAATCCATTTCCATGATTTTATGACGTCGCCTCGGCCCTCCCGGCGGACCCGAAGCCTAAATGTCCATTTCTTTAATAACCTTGTAACGGCTCGACGAATCGCCGAACCGTCTTCGCCAACGCGTTCGTTTACCTAGCAATTTGGTTTACTGAGGGTCAAATGAGATCAAACTCATACATTTTACAAAACTCCATTCGGAGCCCTAACATGCAATTAACCTCTAAATAATCCAAATTAAATAGAGCAAACATGTTTAGAATGCTCATTAGAGGCTATCAGGACACTTAAAACTAAGGATTAAGCCAAATCCTAAAAGCTTACCACAATGTGAACGCCGCGACGAAAACACGCCGCTCCAACGGGCGCACGAAAGCTCGATCCGTCGCTCCCAACGCGTTCGCGAGCATCTTCTCTACCAACGCCACGAATTTGAGCGTACATAGCTAACCGCCTCGACTTCGGTCTGACTCAATCTGTCTGCGAGTACCGCACAAAGACGCTCGGGCCCGAGGCGAGATGATCGTGCACCTGCACCTCACCTTAATTATCCCCTCAGCGAGACAAGTCACTAGTAGCTCTATAATTATGACAACGGACCAATCACTTGTCAATGCCCAGAGTGCTGCCCCTTCGCTTAACAAACCCACCACGTCCGGATTTCAACCCCCAATAATCCATCTAACCCTCCGGAGATACCCATGCGACTGCTAGCGCAGTCCGCCGTGGGCGATCCCGGCGTGGCCCTGTTCTGGCGAATAACCGCTACACCCACAAGTGATGCGAACCTGACGCCGTACTCACCATCGCACCCGATTCGGGAGCTATCATCCAGGACAACCTCTCAGCTCCGAGCAATGACAAAGGTTGATGTAAGATCCGATCGATTCAAATTCCAAAATCGTGAGGCAGTCAAGTTCATCCATTCCTTAACTTTAGGAAGACTATCTCATAGATACCCGCTAACCATACGGTGAACATGATCATTTAATTCTTCAATGCATTCTTTCTTACATTCTTTACCATCACTGCCGGGTTACCCTAGTTTCATATACACACTATAGTTTCTTGGACTCTCGTGCCACACTCTGTTTTCTAGAGTTTCAACACATTCGCCATAGATTTTCCACTAGATTACTAGCTATAATCAATGCGCCACTTCGTATGCTATCCATGTATATAACTGTTCCACATCCACATATCATAGATTCCATAATGTTCATTGTTTCCAGACCCGTCGGATTCTTTAACTCAATCACCGCCGTCGGGCCAAATAAGCTTATAAAGATCCAAGTTCAAGCAGATATATTTATTAACCTGAGTCCATCATCACAGTCAACCATGCATATAAATCAATCATATCTCAAGTATATCAACATGCACTTACATTTTCATTACGTATCTATGTTCACTCACAATATGGAAATTATTCATGCAAAGTTTTTTTTTTCTATTTAACATAATCCACAATAGTAATCATACAATATCATCTGCACATAAACCACTTAGCATACACATATTTCAACATACAAATATAGTCATATAATCCAAAATAGTCCATAAACGTAGGCATTCCTCATGCATATCCTTTAAAGCACCTTAATTTCGTAATCCATTACATAGCATATTCTATAGTATTAACAATGCATTCTTTTAACATCTTATAATTATTTCAAATATGCATCAATATACATCATCATTCTTAAGAACATAAAGGGCGACCTAGCTCCTTCGCGGTAAGTCACAACCCACCTTAACTCACTTCCGAATGCTTATCGACAGCTTGCAATAAGCCTTTCTCCCGGCCGGCACGCAAGGCGTCGCAATCAATACAATGTACAAAGTTCCAACCAGGAACACATTTCAATCAAAGATTGCATAATGGAAGGTATCAAACAACATAACACATCCTATGTTATTACATACATTCACATTCATACATTTTACATCCCAAATACTTATTACATTTAACTTCCAAATACAATCCGATTTAACATGGTTATTACAATCTTATTCCTTTCATTTTCTTACTTCCCTAAGTAAAGCCGACTCAGGGTACCGCTATCTCTCGTCTCGGTGGTAGGGCGCTAACTATGATGCTACGCCCTCGCCTCGCGCCGCCGCGCCGCTCACGTGTGAACCTGTAACACCCCAAAACCACGTGGGGTGAGAACCAACTCCATGGTTCCCAGTGGGTACGGCCACCCAAGGGAAAAGCTCGACCAATAGGTCCAAGGGAGGCAACTGCAAGTTAGTTCAATAAACAGATAGATATATATTTTGATTATGCAACGAATAAAACCATGCATTGCCTCACGAATGCGATATGAAGATCATGCAATGATACGACTATACAATCAACTAGTAATTCAATCGATTACTACTTTCATCCAATTGACATTTAAGACTTTATGTCATTTACCATTTTAATCATAAAGTTTCATCTATCTTTACAAAGCTAACCGCCCGACTCGGTCTTGAGTCAATCGTCTGCGGAGTACCGCACAAAGCCAGGCCCGAGGCGAAGGACGTCTCACTTGCACCTCGGCCTTAAATCCCCTCAACTAGGACATCACTATAGCTCATAAGTTTATTACCCAATCACTTGGCTAACCCGAAGGTTTCGCCCTCAACAAACTCACCAACCCAAAATCCCATTAACCGGGGAGATACCCGCTACAACCCGGTGGGACCGTCCTCTGGGGAGATAACCGCTACAACCCAGTGATGTCGACTCCGGAGCACATCGCCCGAGGGGGAGCTACCACAACCTCGAGCAAGGACTAAAGGTGAGTATGATCGATGATCAAATCCAAAATCTTGAGGATGTCAAGTTCAATCCATTCCTTAACTTTAGGAAGACTATGCTCAAATGACCCTAACTCTAGGGTTGAAATGTCATAATTTTCAATCATTCTTTTCTTTACATTCTTTACTATCACTTGTGTCATATACACTACTATATTCTTGGACTCGTGCCACACTTGTTTTCTAAGTGTTCAACATGCCATAAGTGTTTCCACTATACTAATCATATGCCACTCGATCTAATATATATAGATTGTCTACATTACATATCATAGTTCATATGTCATTGTTTTCCAACGTCGAGTTTTCTAACTTTCCAAAAGTTATAGATCCAAGTTCAACATGCATATGTTATTTAACATAGTCCACAATACATCAACATGCATATATATCAACTCATATCTCAAGGTATATCAACATGCATACATTTTCATCTACTATGTTCCACAATATGGCAATATGTCATCAAGTTTGTTTTTCTATTTAACATAATCCACAATATGTAAATTCATATATATATGTCATACACATATACAATAGCATCACATGAAATTTTCATACATACTATATCATATCAAAATATCCATACTTAGCATTCGTCATCATTCCTTTTAGCACTAATTCGTATGCTATTACATTGTAGCATATTCTATATAAAGAGTTAACATGCATTCTTATTCACATCTCTTATATTAGTCAATAATGCATCAATAATGAAACATTGTCATTTCTCTAGAACATAAAGGCGACCCTCACGCTCCTTCGTAAGATACAACGCCACTTAACTCACTGTTCCATTGCTTTCGACACTGTGCAATCAGCCTCCTCCGCGAGCACCCATATCGCAGCGACGTCTGGCCCGGTAGAGGGGACTCGCCCGATATCGCATACTCGCGGCCTCAACCCGGTCTCCCGCTCGCAGCCCCGAAAAATTATAAATGTCTTCGGTTATGATCATGATGCGCAAATCCATTTTCCATGATTTTTAATGACGTCCGCGTCCGACACCGGAACAGGCGAGGAGGGACTTTTTTTACTCTCTCGCCACACCCCCGCCCGCAAACACCGACCACCGAAGCCTAAATGTCCATTTTTCTTTAATAAGCCTTGTAACGATCGACAATGCCGAACCGTCTTCGCCAACGCGTTCGTTTACCTAGAATTTTGTTACATAGGTCAAATAAAAAGGTATCAACTCATAATTTGACAAAACTCCATTCGCAGATCCTCACACCACTCCCAATTAACACCCTCCTAATACCCTCCCCACCATTCAACTAGAGCAACACACGTTTTAGAAGCTCATCTCTAAGGTATCCATGACACATAAAAACTAAGATAAGCCAAATCCTAAAAGCTTACACAATGTAGAGCGCCGAACGACAACACGCCGCTACAAGGCGGCGACAACGAAAGCTCGATCCGTCGCTCCCGAAACTGGCTTCCGGCAGCTTCCTTCTCTACCAACGCCGACAATCTTGGAGCGAGAAGATATGAGAGATGAAGAGAGAAATATAAGAGGCCAGAACTGAAAGTGTTTCTACAGTCACTAGCAGCCATTCTGCGTGTTTCGTCTCCGCTGAAGGACGAGAAATAAGAACAGTTCAGACTCTTATATTACCACCAAGACATTGCTATTACTCCCGTCAGCTTGAAATCTGATAAATTCGCCCGAGCTCTAGATACATCCGTTTGAGCTCAAACTTGTGGCTTGTCATGTCAGAGTTCGTTTTTACATTACTGAGCAAGAATAATATTGTTATTTTCAGTTTCGACCCATTTGTCTCAATCGAAAACTGTGCCGAACTGAATCTTTATCAGATAGTTGTCGTTTTATTTCTCACTCTAGGGTGTCAGAAAAAATATGAAACTTTAAATCTAGCCTCATAAAATATTTCTGACTTATTCCTAACCAATTCTTCATAATATTTCTGAGACTGCTCATTTTCTGCTAATTTATCATATCTAGTCTGCGTTTTCAACAAAAATTCTAATCTTCTGTTTTCATTGCCGATTTCAGCACCAATCACTTCTACTTAATTTTATTTCTACACCATTACATTAAAATAGTTTCTTACACTATTTTTATTTATTTTTATTTTTATACCAAAATCTGGTATGTTATATTTCTTATGTAAATCAAGTAATAAGGCTACAATAGTATTGTTTTTGGTCTTATCAATGCTTGTTCTAGAGTAGCAGGAGGTTCCTATGTAAAACAAGTAATAAGGCTACAATAGTATTGTTTTTTGGTCTTATCAATACTTGTTCTGGAGTAGCAGGAGGATTACAATTAGAAAAACCTACTTGATCTTTAAGAAAATTCTGTGTTTTCTTTAAAGCTTCAAGGTAGTTTTCATCTCCTTCTAATGGGTTTTGGTTCATCCAAGGACTAATTTCTTTATTTCCCCTATGTTTTTAATGCAAGTATTAATGGCTTGCTCAAGTTCATCAATTTTTCTATCAAAATTAATAGGTTTTGACTCTAGTTGATTTATTCTGTTATCCAGGATGATGATTCTTCTTTCTAATTCTTGATTTTGAGTTTTTATGTAGTCTAAGTTCTTAGATAATTTTGTTAAAATATTCAACTCTGTCCTATTACTTTTTATGAAGGTTTTTGGCTCTGATACCAAGAAGATGAGGGGGGAGGGGGGGGGGCTAAAAAAAATGGTCTTGTCACGTCCCGCTATCGCCAATTTGGTCGATCCGGGCCCGTACACAGACGCCGAACGGACAAAATTTCCTCTGTCCGTCCAAGGCCCAACAACAACGAGTACATGTATAAAGAAATAAACAATTCCCAGGATAACATTTCAATATATATTGTTTGCACGAGGGCAAGCAACAATCACAAGTGATAGTAAGCTAGCTATACTGAAAATTCACTGTAATTTAAAACTGTTAAACTGAACTGAATAACTGAAACATTTAGTTATTTATATTCTTTTTAATACATTCATTTACATGTCTTTGTACATCAAAATATCTCACATGAACTCAAAGTGGTATACCACTAAACACTGATGTCTGCTAGCTAGACTGCAGGGCTCTTGCCGCGATCCTCGGCCACAACGCTCGCACTGGAACCTGTATGGTTAGTGGTGTGAGAACTACTGAAAGTTTCCAGTGGGTTCGGCCACCGACCTCGCCGACTCACCCACTAGGCCTATTCAGGCATATGTAGGCAAGAAAAGTAAAACATATAGTAACCAACTGTACATGTAACTACTACAATGCCTGTACAAAGCTGAAAGAAAGCAATATAGAAAAACTGTAAATATGCATGCATGCTTTTACTGAATTTATCCAATCCACTGGTTAAACCTTTGGTTAACAATAATTCACCAACGCAATCCCTGATAATCGGGCCCTGGGCTGCCTCCCGACGGGATCGTCTGCTGGACAGATACTTTAGTCCATGGGCAAATACTTTAGCCCATCATGTGACGACCTCCGGAGTGCACTGCTTGGGTGGAGCGACCACCACGAAGCTCAAAACAGACTAGGTGAGTATGATCTGATCCTCCTTTAGAGGATTCAACAACAGACAATGTTACACTTTAACTCTAACTAGCTCTTTATGCTAGTTGCAATTTTATTTTTCGATGCTAACCAAATCTCTAGTTAGAATGTCGCCAAGTTCACTATCGCTATAGTCCATTCATTCATAGGGTTCTATGTTCACATTCTAATGTTCACATGTTCTCACTGTTGATAGGAATTCACTTTCACTTGCACAATGCCAATACCCTATAATGCATGACTACAAATATAAAGATGCTCAATGAATTATCATAGACATAAAAAGTGATTCAAAGACTTCGGATAGCACCCACCTGTAGGGATGCTAACAGCTAGAATCAACGTCTCGAACTGTGTCAATAACGAGCTCTCGCGACTTTGTGTAAATAGAACTTAAACGGCTTCTACCGTAATTCGTGCGTCGTCAACCTGTCGAAATGTTAATTTAGACTTTCTAGCATGTTTAACTTTTATTTATATAAGAATAAGGGGGATTAAACTTGAGTTACATTCTCATTTTCCACAACTTTGCATTTCAATTCCCAACTTAATATATATATATAGTGTTAATACCTCTATACATATACTGTTTTATTCCATTCTTTTACCCAACAGTTTTATTTATTCTAATGCAGAACTTCAACCTTACTTAATTCAGTTTCCTTTTCAACACTAAGCATATATACATTCATACGTATATACATGTACATATACATTTATATGTACAGCTTGTTCACATTCCACCACCTTATATTATATAGAACTTTCACATTAACTACTTTTCACCCAAACTAGTCCACTTGACATCAACATAGAGCATTCTCTAGATTCATACAGTCAAATAGACATTAGCAACTTAGAAATTCTAAGTTAGACATTTTGCTCTAGGTTTCACATGGCACTTAGAGGCTTAACAATCATAATCTATCATTCAAACTCTTCCCTAATTTAAACACAATAACATTAAATAGGAAATAGGATCAACCTATTTCAGGTTTTTATCCCTATTCCATAATTCACCTATATACTATACTACATATAGCTCTTTATAGTTTAATCCATGGTTATATCAACTCCATAAGCTAAATTATGCATAATTTAACCTTCTTATACAGCAATTAGCATCATTCCCATTCAGGAATTTGAGCTAATTTACTCCAAACTTCATTCTTAATAAGCTAGGCATATATATATATATATATATATATATATATATAGACATGGATATGCTATATTTTTTTTATAATCTCTAGGCTTTCTACATACTACTACGTACAAGCCTTTAATCATATAAAACCCTCTCATAGGTAGTTAGAACAACCCTTAATTAAGATCTCAACCAACTTAAGTCTTGTTCATATTTCTAACCAATAATTCATATGCATTCTTTCCAACATATAGCTTATTAGAGATTTGCTCATGGTGATATAAGCTCTAAAAGCTAATTATCCATTTGTTCAACTCATTCTAGAGTAGATAACATCACTCTAATTAAGAGATATTCTAATTCATACCTCAATTTCTTTCTTTCTAGCTGAATTCCTGCTCACTAGCCTCTTCTCATCTCACAATATCCAAATTCACTAAACTCTTCTTCAAAAAAACCATTCTAGTGCTTTAGAGAAAGAGAGGAAGAAAAAGCTAAAAAAAA